>NC_141601.1:53894814-54119814 GCF_047967505.1 Dipteris shenzhenensis
TTGTTTATTTGTTGTACTTGGATTAAGCTTCTGCAACAATCTAAAAGAGGTTTCCACAATCTTTCTGGTGAAGACAATGTTATAAAGAAAGTTGGAGTCCCTAACTGCGTTATCATTGCAAATACATTTTTCTTGAGTGAATATTTGTAGTCTGCTGAAGTACGAAGGTGTGCAAAATCTTTATACCCAATGTTTGATTTCAAGAGTTTCTCAATTGCTTCACAAGGACTTTCATTGTTTTGAAAAAAATGTTTTCGATTGATACTACGTGCAAATCGACGGTCCACATTGACAAGTTCCCAAGAAGCAATGTCTTGGTATGAAGTACGCATTGGAATGTTGTAGCTATGTTCAATATTATAGACTAGTTTTGAGTAGGCAAGCTCCTCACAAAATGTGTCTTTGAGAATGCTCAATGGGGCAAAGCCCTCTAAAGGAGCTACAACAATAGTTTTATCTTCAAAATCAACAACTTGTTGGCTAGTATATATTCCATGGACCAAAGTGTTTGTGTCCAAGAAGTCATTCTCATGGCCTTTAATGTTTTCTTCTTCATTTTCTTCATGCTCTTTTTCTTTCATTTGATAGGATTTTATATGATTTTCCCACAATGTGTTCATTTTTACTTTATATTATTTGTATAGTGGAGATTCCAATAACTCTAATAGCACTAGCATTGTGGTAATCGGTCACACTATGCCACTCATGTAGCTATGCTTATATGAGAGCTTGCATTTGATTGCAAGTGCTACTATGTCGTGTTGGTTTAGAAATCTTGGTAGCACTAGTTGAGCTCTATCAACATCGGCAAAAACATTAACAACACTCCCATGCAAACCATATTGCCCTTCATAATTTAGCTCTCTTATCTGAGCAAAAGGTATTCAAATTGAGATCAAGAGTGCGTCAATGTCATTAAGCTAGTTGGTGAAGTTTTTTTTAATAGCCATCTTCATGGTCTTTAAAGACAACAAAGGAATTTTCCCATTTTTAACATGTTTGTAACATTGAGAAAATAACATGTTCTTTGATAAATTCAAGTTTGTTGCATCAATTCCATTTGCTTGAGGAAATAGTGCCATGTGTGATTTGATCTTTTTCATGTTGGAGAAAAATTTCAAAGATCCACAACAGCGCATTGAAAACTAGGAGTGTCCAGTTTTTTTTTCACATATTGATCTACAAAAGAAACAACATTTCATTTTCTTTTGCGAGTTATGGTAGATTTATTTCATTGGGTCATATCGATGAAGGCATTTGATTATTTTAATTGTGAGTTATTCTGGTGTGCAAGAGAACTTGGAAATGGCATTATTTTTCTAAGCTTATAGATTTTGTTCAATGTGCTTTGGATTGTGTAATTGTTATGGTGATCAAGAGTGGAGAACTTTTCTGCAATGGTTTCGACGGGTTCTTCAAGATTTTCAAGTAGTAAATTTTGTAATTTTGTCTCATTTTCTTGAGTCCGCTTTAAGTATGTGCGCTTTATATTCAATCGAACTAGTGGCATGATTGTGCAAATTGACTTCGACTCATCTAACAATAGTGTATGAACAATAGAATGTTTTGTTGGTCCTATAGTTGCTTTATTTTAGAATGCCTTACCATTGAAGCAAAGAAAAGAAAATGTTGTTCCAAAAGTCTTGTGGAAGCCATTAAGAATTTCTACAACTATTGCACGATAACTTGATGAATTCAAAAGTAAGTTATGAACCATATCAATAGATGGAAATTCTAGAGGGAATATGCCATGAAGTTCTACTTGTACTTGGGTTAGATATTGCTTTTTGGAACAAGATCTCTATCAATTGTTCATATGTAAGGCATTGATATATATGTTTAAGACATAAGAGAGCATTTGTATTCATTGGGTTCTTTTCCACTAAGTCCAAGTCATGAACTAAGAATTTTCTTTGCAATAATGCATCTAAATCCATTGTTTCTATTTGAGATTCCACGAAACAAATTACTAGAAGTCTGCAAGAAATATATAGAAGTCAACAATTAATGGAAATAGATGTTTTTTATTTCATTCAGTTGGTTCAAATGCAATAACAAAACCAGAGCTATTGACAGTGAAGCTGCCACTAGGTTTTGTCGATTTAAGTTTGCCACGTGCTAGCATTACATCTTGGTCATAAATATTTCATTCACTTGCTTCAACTGCAATAACAAAACCAAAGCTATTGACAGTGAAGCTGCCATTAGGTTTTGTCGATTTAAGTTTGCCACGTGCTAGCATTACATCTTGGTCATACATGTCAAGAAAAGGAACACATAAATGAAGTACAAGATCCACTTATGGTCCTCTGATTAGCACAGGCACACGCTCACCACCATGCTATAGTATATCAACTATCAAGCAAGGAACCTGCACAATACTTTGGGCGCTTTTGCAAGAATAGCAATAAGGCCAAAGAGTGTTGCGGGCTGACATGAAGGCCTCCACAACTCTCGCACTCGTATTCAATCAAATTGGGATTGACATTTGTAAAGTGAAAGATACCAAAAACCTACAAAAAGCAAAGAAGTGTTATGGATGCATTTACATGGAAGAAGCAGAGATATATTTTAAGAATTACCTTTGTACCATAACCCAAGGGTGACACTTGGGCTACAAATGCTTCCTTTAAGCCATCCTTTGTTGGGCCATCTGCAAGCTCAGCTAGTATGGTGAAATCAAACACACAAATGGTTCCCTTTGCACATACATAACCACCCCATCTTCATTGAACTCTTGTATGAGTTGTGTAAGTGTGGATTTGAGCTCTTTGACAAATGCAAGCTTCAACCACCAAAATCAAACACAACAATAGAAGGTATAAGTTGTTGAAACATTTAGTTTAAACCTATGATATCATAAGAAAAATTCACTTGAAGCAGCTTGATCTTGGTCCCTAGGTCCGTCAGCACAACAATGATTTGATCAATCATCCCATCCTCGCTAGTAACTTTAATGATCACAATTGCAATGGTTCCCACAACATTTGCAACATTCCAATTGCAAAGGTTTATCATTTTTGCTGCCCAAGGCACATATGTGCATAGAGAATGATCGGGTTCCAAACAAAGGTTGCCATCAAAAGGCTCTCCTCTAATAATGCATGTGGTTGCATCAACAAGTAGAGAGAATTTTGAGGTTCCTCCCTCACTTGCTCCTTTTGGAACAACACTAGCACCCTCAATTCTATAAAATTGCCCAACTTGCAAGAAGTTAACGAATTGGTGAATGTAGGTAGAGGGTACAAGCAATGTGATAGTATGGGAGCAAAGCTTGTCTGTCACATCAGCTTTCAAAAAGATAGCATATTTGGCATTTGGTATTTGTAAGTCCCATACTTAGAAAGCAACTTGCCTTCGAACACAAACCTATGAGGTATACATTTAGATAGTTGGGTTATGGCCAAGGACACCAATGAATTTCCACCACCTACAAAATTCTCTTTGCTAGAGACAATAGCTTTAGCATTGAATGAAAGGTAATGGGGTGGTGGTGGTGAATTGTTATTGTCATTAGGTCCATTATAGGAATTCACATCATCATCATTTTGTTTGGAGAGAACATGCTTGCTAGGTGCAAATCAAAAAATAAAATAGTGTGAGTTTGATTTTGCATGTTATGTCATAATTCATATAATTTATTGCCAGAAATTTGTTTAGCTAATGTTAAAACCACAATTATGAGATTTGCAAAATTCAACTTTAGATCAATGAAAACAAAAACATTTAACTATGATATAAACAATATGACTTTTGCTAGCATGATAGCAATATACTCATTAATAACACAAGCACCTTTGCAAAATTATAATGTGTTGAAGACTTCATCTCCACCTACGTGGCCAATAACCCAGGGATAGCATAGGTTAGGATAAGTCAGTGCCATGACAAAAGGCAGTTACTAAGCATGTAGTGAATACCACTATCTATAATGGATAAGTAGTGGGCTAATGCAATAGTATGATGTTTTGTAACAAGGGCTATTACTAAAAAATATAACTAACTGCAGACTTATAACAGTTGGAAGGGATCTGGATAGCTATAAAAGTCCTGTAACAACCCATTTTGAGGCTGAGTTGTTTATCTTTGCTAAATCATAATGCCAAATATCCGTTTTGCAAGTTCATGAGTCTTCTATTGCTGTTCTTACGTTGTTTAGTTCAGTCTACATGAAGTCCGACTCCTATCAGTCTCTTGTCCAACTCCTTGCACCGGTTGCATTTGAGTTGACATGAGTTCTATGTTTTCATTTGTTGAATGCACCCTGAACACATTTGGTGATCCTCACATCATTCATTCCTAGAGTCTCTGGTTCGCACTGTTTCACGCTGATATCAATAGCAGAGATAGCAAAGCAACAACTCCACAAACAAAAAGAAGAAACAGATTTACTAGATATTCTTCTCTTGCACGTATGCCATTCATACAAACCCACAGCCCAATCGAATACGGTAGTGAGGCTGGAGCAGTGAACGGTCATTCATAGTTCACACACCAAATCTACATAGTTTGCATCACTACAAAAAGCTGCATACAATTCATTCAAATCGAATAGCTAGGTGCAAAAGACCACCGAGGCAAGCTATAGCCAAACAATCTAGACTGCATCAATACACAATTTTGCAGACAACAACAATCGGATTACTGGCGGAAAGAAGACCAACAACAGAAGCAAACAAATCAAGACAACAACAATTGAATTATTGGTGGAAAGAAGACCAACAACAAACATCAACGAATCAATACATCATCAGTCGGATTACCGATGGAAAAATGGCGGGCAACAGGCAACATAAAAAACAACGACAAACAACTATAATCCCAGATCAACATGGAGTCACAATAGGAAGAGCATCATTCGAAGCTTCAAACTCAAGAACAATCAATCGACTAAAATCTAGTGAGTAAAACTTTCTCCATTTATTTCGTGGGAAGCACAGTCCATGTCAAATAGGCCTGAGGAAGATATCTCTTCATGTCACATTGCTATTGCATACTTCACACGAAATAGAAGTCGAGTAGAAAGTGCATCACAAATGGAAGATCCTGACAAACTCTACATGACTTTGATTATATTCCAAGTGGCACAAGTTCCTTAGACAATTCATTACATAGCATGGAAGTGCATGAAGCACAAGCTAAGTTACAAAAATTGATGCTGCCCAGTCCTACACAAGAACTTCTACAAAGAGCACTTGCAGCAAATATTGCAACTAATGTATTCATGAGTGCAAGACAGAGGCTGAATTTCAATCCCCTCCCCAAACCTCCAGAAAGGAGCATTCTTGAGTCGTTTTAGAAAAGAAAAGCCTCCGGAGGACATCCTCAAGAAACTGAGAACTATGAAACAAAAAGATCTTATGGTTGAAGATTATTCTCAGATGTTTCAAAACCTCAATAGAAGACTGAGAGTGCTCTCAACGGAAGCAAGAATGGAAGAGGGAGAGAGAGAAACAGAGAGCCACACAAGTTTTTGGTGGGTGCAGGACACCTAATCTTCTTTTTCATTCATTTATATATGTGTTTGAGTATTATACATAGCCGGGGTAAAGGCACAGTGTCCTTTAACCCCTATAACCTCCCACTTAAAGGACAATGTGCCTTTAAGGAAGAACAACCAAGGAGCATACTATCCAATGCCCATCAATACATGACAATACTCAAACCGCTGACTAGGTAGACTCTTCGTCAGCATATCTGTAGGGTTATCATCTATATGAACCTTGACAAGCTCTATGTGCTTGTCCTCAAGTACCTCCCTGACGAAATGGTACTTGACCTCAATGTGTTTGGTCTTTGCATGAAAGACCGGATTCCGTGCTAGCTGAATAGCACTCATAGAGTCACTATGCAATGTCGGTACACCTGTATGAATCCCCAAATCTCCCACTAGCCGATCAAGCCATATAGCCTCCTTGCAACCCTCTGTGGTTGCAACATACTCAGCCTCTATGGCAGACAAAGCAACGTACTTCTGTGCACAAGACATCCACGACACTGCACCACCTACAAAGGTGAACACATAACTAGAAGTGGATCTCCTACTATCCACATGCCCTACATACTCTAAATCTGTGTACCCAAGTACATGCATGTCTCCTCTATCAAAGCAGATGCACATCTCCTTGGTACCCTTCATGTACCTCATGATGCACTTAACTACCTCCCAATGCCTCTTTCCTGGATTAGCCATATACGGGCTAACAACTCCCACTGCAAATGCAATGTCTACTAGTAGCTATCATAGCATACATAAGACTCCCAACCGCTGATGCATAAGTAACCCTGGCCATCATGGCCCTCTCCTCATTTGATTTGGGACTATCTGTATGACTCAGTTTCACATATGGAGGCAATGGAGTACTCACTGCCTTCCCCCCCTCCATATTGAAACGCTGCAATACATTTGTAAAATTCTCCTTCTGTGAAAGCCAAAGAAGTTTTCTACTCCGATCGCGCATGATGCACATACCAAGAATATGACATGCAAGTCCCAAATCCTTCATATTAAAGGCCTCATGCAACTTGGCCTTTAAAGCATCTAGCTCATAAGTATTCTTGTTAGCCAATAGCATATCATCCACATATAGTTCCAGGATTATCAGGCTATTATCCTTAGCCCTTTTAGTGTAGTGGCAGTGATCAATTTCACTCCTTCTAAAACCCTTGGGACCAAATGAAAGCATCAAACTTTTGATACCATTCTCTAGGTGCTTGCTTAAGACCATAGAGACTCTTCTTTAGCTTGCAAACTAAATGCTCTTTGCCCTTTTCTTCAAAGCCTTCCGGCTGCACCATGTAAATTTCCTCATGCAGATCCCCATGCAAGAAAGCTGTCTTAACATCCATCTGCATAAGCTCCATATCCTCTGCTACCACTAGTCCAGGCATGCATCTAAGTGTGGTCATCTTCACAACCGGAAAGAATATCTCATCAAAGTCCACACCCTTCTCTTGCTTGAACCCTTTATTAGCAACCATACGGGCCTTGTACCTAGGCACATCATCACCTATGACCTTCATCTTGTAGACCCATTTACATGGCAATGCTTTCTTTCCATGTGGCAAAGAAACCAAGTCCCAAGTCTTATTCTTCATAAGTGAATTCATCTCTGATTGCATAGCATACTCCCACTTGCATTGATCCTCGTGCATCATAGCCTCTCTGTAGCAAGAAGGCTCCCCACAATCAGTAAGCATCACACAGTCTACCCCTAAAACAAACCTATCAAGTGATCTAGACACTCTAGATGATCTTCTAAAGGGCATTTCAGCTTGCAATACTTGGTGATACCATTTCTTGCACATTTGGTGCATGGATAGCTTACTATCTATCAACATATGTAGGTGGATTCATGTTCTGGAAAGTGATTCTCCTCATTTCCACATCCCTCATGGGTGCCTTATGCATCTTCTTCTCATTGAAGATTACATCATGGCTGCGTATGATCTTCTTTGCTTCTAGATCCCAGAGATGATAGCCCATCTCTCCACTTTCACCATAACTCGAAAAGATGCATTTCCTAGACTTAGGATCTAGCTTTTTTCGAAGCTCTTTTGGCACATGTGCATATGCCTCACACCCAAATATACGCAAATGAGAGTAAGAGGGCTTCTTGCCACTCCATGCCTCTTCAAGAATACCACCATCCAAACTCTTACTAGGTGATCTATTGATCACATGCACTGCAGTCTTCATTGCCTCAGCCCAAAAACCACCAGAAAGACTTGCATTGGAAAGCATGCATTGCAACCTTTCTTGAATGGTATGGTTCATCTTTTCTGCAATTGGATTTTGCTCTGGAGTATGAGGGGATGCAAGCTCCCTCTTAATGCCACGTGTATCATAGAAATGTTGAAAGTCATAAGAGAGATACTCTCCACCATTGTCAGTCCGCAGGAATTTAAGCGTTCTACCTGACTAATTCTCAACCGAGGCTAGCCATTTCGAAAATACCTGGAATACATCACTTTTTCGAGCTATCTCATGAGCCCACACTTTCCTAGTTGCATCATTAATGAATGTCACATAGTATTCAGCCCCGCCTAATGACTGTGTAGGGATGGGACCACATACATCTGAATGCACCAAATCAAGCTTTTCAAACTCTTTCTTTCCCCTTCTTTTATGGGCTGATTTAGTCTGCTTTCCATAGAGACAATGCTCACAAAATTCAAAATTAGAGAAACTCAAATGCGCCGGTACATAACCCAAACGGCATAAGAGTTTCATCCCATTTTGGCTCATATGGCCCAATTGGCAATGCCATAAAGAAGTGCTTGGCTGCTTGGTTATTGCAACAACATGATCAAATACCCCTGATATGTGTAAGGGATACAAAGTCCCACACTTGGCACCCCTGGCCAAAAGCATAGAGCCCTTCTAAATTTTCCAGCTCCCAAAACCAAAAATGGTCTGAAAACCAGCATCATCTAGGTGACCCATTGAAATGAGACTCTTGGTTAGCTTAGGCACATGTCTCACATTTTTTAAAATAAATGCAGAACCATTTGCAAAAGAAAACTTTATGTCACCTACTCCCACTATGTTACATGTAGTCATTTCCAAGATGCACACAACTTGTCTTTCCACTGTCATAAGTGGAGAACCATTCCCTATGGGGAGTAACACAAACACAACAGGGTCAAAAATACCAGAAAGGGAAAACAAAGATATAAAAGCAAAACCACAAGATGCACTACATTCCATCATTACAGAAAAAAGTAAGATGCCTGTGACGATGGACAATGAGCAGAAAGTAGGCTTCAATCCACAACAAGAGGACTATATACTCTTTTACCAAAAGCTTATGGAGTCACTAGTTCAAATCACTCTTGACCAGTTATTGAACTTAGTCCCAGCCTTCAAACATAAAATTTGCAAGGGATTTCTCACACAAGAGTCAGATACATGCAAAGACAATAAAGCAAGTGATGACAAAGAAGAAACTCTAGACATTTATACATCTGCAATTGAAGATGTGGACTATCAAGTACCACTCATTGATGTACTATACAAAAGGCAAACAATTCCAGAAGTTTTAGTTGATGGAGGTTCAAGTGTGGATATCCTATCAAAGGATATATTAAAATAATTTTGCTATAATGAGCTAGTTCTAGCACCATTCCAAGCGAGGATGGCTGACCAAAGAAGAATCCAACCTCTTGGAATCTTGAGAGGACAAGAAATTACTATCATGGGAATGCAGAAGAAAATATATCCCTCGAGATGCATCTTCACGCTGAAAGCAATATTACGTAGTGTAGCAACAAAGGTTCATAAAAAGTGACAAAGTCTAGAAATACGTTAATACTGTTGCATGTAATGAAAATGAAACGAAAACCGTCAGGTCTCTTTCAACCTCAAAATTAGAATACAATAAAAAGAAATGTTAGTTTGAACTGAGAGATAAGTAGGGCGATACTTTTGACTCCAAGATTGGTTCCCACGTTTTTGTCAGCCTCGCTAAGCTTGCTCTCCACAAGAACCTTTGCAGCTATTAGGGTGGCAGGTGATTGACATACATTAGGGCACACCTGCATGCACACAGACAATAGTTAGCACTAGATAATGCTCGCACATGAACACATAACACATGAAAGTTTATGAAAGAAAAGAAAGAAGTTAAAATAGAAGAAAGAATGAAGGAAGCGAAGAAAAGTCAGCTTTAGTGGAACCTCACTGACTGAAGCTGACTTTTCTTTGCTTCCTTCATTGTAGTCAACTTCAGTGTCCTTGTAGTCGCTGCATCCTTCCCCTACCAGAAGAAAGAATGAAGGAAGCGAAGAAAAGTCAACTTCAATGTCCTTGTAGTCACTGCATCCTTCCCCTACTAGCCATCAAAACAAAACCAAGAGCTAAATAAGCAGGAGCGAAACCAAGCTCACGAGAAGGTTTCGATATGGTCATCATGGAGACTAGCAATGGCAAATCCTCCCCAGATACACTGCACAAAGAATGTCATAAGTGAGACAAATTCTCGCCACAAACAACGCCGCCAGTGCTGAAGACTCTACCACATGGAGGATTACCATAAAGCGAGCGGAGAAAAGCGAGCAGCCCCAAATAAGCGAGCAAGATTAAATAGGTTTCAAGCGAGCGAGAACCTCATCCAGCATCTTATTCCTCTCAATATCATTGGAACAATTGATGTGATTATAAGCAAATTAAACATATTCCAACAATGAAGGCATGTTTGAAACTCACAATTAACTTCTCTTTCATCCCCATACTATCAATTTGAGTCGTTGTGGAGAGGTAGAGACAAACAACACATAAAATTTGCGATAAAAAAAGAAAACACTACTCAGATTGAACATCCACACAACAAGATAATGATAGATCACAAGGTAGAATATATGACTAAAAATATGTATACATGATCATGTGCTACATATACATATCATGTCTTTTATGCTTGCAGAAGATCATCCATACATTCGATCCAAAAACATGGAAACAGAACTAACTATGTCAAAAAAAAAAAAATTTTTCATCATAAGGATTAATTTTGCTTAGTGAAAATACCTATGTAATCTGGACAATACCATGCTTTAAAAAAATTAGGGAGCCAAGAAAGGATTTTAGCCCTCCATACTTCTATTATGACCAATGTCTGAATGATAGTTCTATCAGAACTGGAAATGAATGCATCTAACCACTATGTTGAGTGATCATCTAGTATCCTGTAGACTATTATGTTAAACTCAATACATGACCACAAACTCAAGCATAAGAGGAGCATGATTCAAGTGAAATAATTGGCAAAGACACTCTGTAACTAGTATCCTGCTGCATCTAACGAAAAATATGCACCAGTGTTAACAAGCTTCTATTTCCACCCCTATAAGCAAACTCGTATCCTATAGTATGAAAAACTTTAAGGAAAACATTGCACTTAATGCATCAATTAATCCAGTGACTACTCATCATGCACAATCGAACAATCATCAAGGAAAGTCTAGTCAAGCCAGTTGAAGCAAAAAACCAAATATCCATTCGGATCTATGCCGTGGTGTATCTGCCAACCATGAGTAGCAAAAGAACCTATGAAAAAAGCAAAATAGGGATTATGCCACTCTACCATGATCACTTCCATGCTACAAATAAGGGAATACATAGTCATTTTAGGATACTTTTAGGGTTCATTCCCAACCACTAAAAAGAGAGCCAACGCTATCTATTTGTATTCATAAAATCTTTGTGAACATTATCATGTTCAATATAAGGATAGGAGCTAGCTCAATGGGTAGTCTTAAACAAATATAAATACTATTCGAATTTTAACCTTATGCAAAAGCTTTTTTTAAAACACAAAGTAAAACTTGATTATACATATAGATGGGAATCGGGTCACCATTGTAAGTATGTATTTAGTAATTAAGTTGAAAATATTCCCTTAGATAAATAGCTCAATCAACATAGTACCCATATTATATATCCAAAATTTACAAGATCTCATTCATACCATTAGATTGTTTTCATCACTTGTCATGAGTACTAACCTCAATTGGCATTACGTATTTGGGTCAAAATAGTTTTTAGTATAGGATATAAAGGAGCAATACATTTATGTAATATCTAGTGATCATAGTTTCTAATATAGGATAAAATGGAGCATAGAGTAATGTTGTCATTCAAAAATGATAATATACCTTCCTTGACCATATACAAGTATCATGCATTCATAAAAAAAGTTAGTCATAAACTGCAATATAATGTGCCCATAATGCATGTACATTAAATCTTCACATGTTAGAATGCGAGAAAGGGAATAATTTAACTATGAAATCAGGGATCAATGTAGGAAATGGTCTTCTATGCACACATATATGCTAAGGGTCCATCTAATACAATATTGGAAATTAATGTGAGTATAAGTGTATGCATCCATCAGTGATGTATATGAGTGTATGCATCCATTTGTGATGTATATTGTTGTACTAATCCATGGTGCTTTACGGCTTGAGTTGTTTGTAGTGCAATTAATCACAACAATGTTGTATCTTTTAAAATAAAAATGCCATAAAAATTTCATGCTGCAAAACACACACAAAAAAATGGCATTTGTAGCATAAATCCAAGCATTTCCTACAAGCAATCTCCATCCCTCCCTTTCTTGCTTACTCTTTCGGCCACCTCCACCCTCTTGTTGCCCTTCAAAACTGCCTCTTGCCTCCTCGCCTCCTTGCTTCCTCACCTCCTCATCTCCTTGCTTCTTTGCCTTCTCACCTCCTTGCATCATGCTTGTTGCTGGCAATTCCAAAGCTGTCCCTCCCCTCATTGGCCAGCTCCTCTACTCCTCACGTCATCCTTCTCCTCATTTTGGTGTCTCCAATGAATAGCTTGGGGGTCTTGTTTTTGGAGGGGGGAAGCATAAGAATGGCAACACCTTAATGCACTGTCATTTTTCGTGCTTTTGCCACCCAAAAACAAGACCTGCAAAGCCCTTGCTTAAGCTTTAATGAGCCTCTTGATTTTGGGCATGTTAAGCCATTTTTGACCATTATACCCCCAAAATCAAGAGGCTCATTCAAGCTTAAGCAAGGGCTTTGCAAGCATTGCAAGTCCAGTAAATGAAATCAATCAGATTAGGAATTGGCAAACTCAATTTGGGAATGGTAAAAAATACATTGTCTTTGAATAATGCCTTGCATCATGGGATGGGGTCCCATGAACCTGTTGCTTGTGATGACACATGGTTCTGCCCTCGACTAAAGGCGACGTGTATAGTAGTAAAAGGATAGCCCTCATGGAATCTCTAAGGGGTCTTGATTTTGGCCATGATTTGCACGTTCTAGCACTTGAGCGATACATCAATTTCCAACACTTGAGGCATATAGTGGCTTTGCCCACACAACGTTTCCAGCTGCAATCCAAGCATCAAGCAATCTCATATTCTGTATCCAGAGACATTATGAGGGGTAGAGCCTCTTTTTGGTAGTCTCACTAGCAATATGTATTGAAAAAAAAATGTATTCAATTATTATATTCTTCCTTGCTAAATGAATGCTCTTAATGCATCCAAATTGTAGAACTACTTCAATACTACTTCTTAGTTATATTGTATAATAACCTCCATATGTATGCTTGTGAGACAACAAAAAAGAGACCTGGCAACCCAAAAATGATAGTGCATTGATGCGCTGCCTTTTTTGGGCTACCAGGCCTCCTTTTTAATGTCTCCTAAACATAAGAACAAGCACTTGTGTTCCTTACCTTTCTTTCCAATGGGGGTCTTGATTTTGGGGGTGTATGCCAAAAACTGATAAACAACATTATTTGATGCATATAGATTTATTAAATCCATAAAATAGGCATGAAAACATCTAAATTGGCTCTTGCCATTTGATTTGATGTATGACATGACCCCATTTGGATTTGTAATTCCAAAGATACAGGGTCTTACTTTTAGGGCTTGAATGCCTAAAATAGGCAGCGCATCAATGCGCTACCTATTTCATACATTTAGGCCTTAAAAGTAGGACCCCATGTAGGACCAAATGAGGTCCTACTTTTGAGGCCTAAATGCATGAAATAGGCAGCACATTGACAAGCTACCTATTTCAGGAATTCAGGCCCTAAAATTAGGACCCCGTATATTTGGACTTACAAATCCCAATGGGATCATGTCCTATATCAAATCGAACGGCAAGAGCCAATTTAGATGGTTTTCATGCCTATTTTCTCCATCAATCAAAACTGTATGCATAAATATATGCATCAATATATACATATGTATGTATGTATATGTATATATATATATATATATATATATATATATATATAGATACATACATACATACATGTGCGTGTGTATACACACACACATACACACACACACACACACACACACACACAAACACATATATATATACACATATAGATATATATGTATGTATATACATACATATATACATACTTACATACACATAGCAAAATGGGGGTCTTGATTTTGGGGGGGGAATGCCAAAAATTGATAAACAACATTATTTGATGAATATAGTTTTAGTTGATGGAGAAAATGGACATGAAAACCATCTAAATTGGATCTTGCCATTCGATTTGATATATGACATGACCCCATTCGGATATGCAAGTCCAAAGATACGGGGTGCTACTTTTGGGGTTTGAATGCCTAAAATAGGCAGTGTGTTAACGCGCTGCCTATTTCATGCATTTAGGCCTCAAAAGTAGGACCCATTGTGTTGCCAATGGGGTCCTACTTTTGAGGCCTAAATGCATGAAATAGGTAGCGCATTAACGCACTGCCTATTTCAGGCATTCAGGCCCTAAAAGTAGGACCCCGTATCTTTGGACTTACAAATCCAAATGGGGTCATGTCATATATCAAATCAAATGGCAAGAGCCAATTTAGATGATTTTCATGTCCATTTTCTCCATATATCAAAATTGTATGCATCAATATATACATATATGCATCAACATATACATACATACACACAGATATATATATATATATATGTATGTATGTATGTATGTATGTATGTACATGCATATATATACATACATACATACATACAAACATCAAAAGTAAGACCCCATTGGTTTCCCATGTCATGCATTTTGTTGTCTCATGAGCATAAGAACAAGCACTTGTGTTCTTTACCTTTCTTTGCAATGGGGTCTTGACTTTGGGGGGGTATGCCAAAAATTGATCAACAATGCTATTTGATGAATATAGTTTTAGTTGATGGAGAAAATGGACATGAAAACCATCTAAATTGGATCTTGCCGTTCGATTTGATATATGACATGACCCCATTTGGATATACAAGTCCAAAGATACGGGGTACTACTTTTAGGGCCTGAAAGCCTAAAATAGGCAGTGCATTAATGCGCTGTATATTTCATGCATTTAGGCCTCAAAACTAGGACCCCATTGTGTTGCCAATGGGGTCCTACTTTTGAGGCCTAAATGCATGAAATAGGGAGCGCGTTAACACGCTGCCTATTTTAGGCATTTAGGCCCTAAATGTAGGACCCCTGGCTATCCAGCACACCTCTTGTGGAGTGATCTCCACCGTGCGATAGGGACCCATCCCTCGGTACTTGAGCTTTCGTTTGGTCTTGTGGATGCTATAGAGGATTGTGAGATTGACCTCCTTGAGGTACTTATTCTTAGGTTGCGGTCGAACCATTTCTTGTGCTATGCCTTCTCCACCCAGAGATAGTAGGCTGCATGCAATCTTGTCTCGTTGAGCTTTTTGAGATCAATCAAGTGCTCTACTAAGGCATTCTCAATGAGCCTCTCCTTGACTCTATAATGTGGAGGCTAGGTACTACATACTCCATTTGCATAACTACATCCACCCCAAAGGCTAGGTTGAAGTGGGTGCAGTTCGTGGTGGCTACTTTATAAGATGTTCGGTAGGCCCACAAGGTTGCGATGAGCTTATGTTCCCAGTCGATATTACTGGCCTCCATTGTGCAAGTAATAATCTTGCAACATGTTTTATGTTGAGATATCGAGCTCCACTCATGATATTCCCAGGTGACCATTGTACATTTATGTCACCGACTTGTTAGCTGCAGATGCGGTTGGTACACTGCCCATGAATAATAGCTAGATGACAGCTATCCTTATGTACTCTAGTTCGTGGCTCAGTTACTATGCCACCTTAGTTAGCTGAGTTTGGTTTGAGACCCACATAAAGGGTTCTTCTATTTCTTTGTACAAGAGTTCTTTTGGCTTTCACAACTAAGAAGAGGAAAACTATTTTTAGCCTCCACCTTTGTGTGTATTCCCCCATTGTGAGAAAGCCACAAGTGAGACTCCTTCCTTCTCTTCCACTATCTTCACATGGTATCAAAGCCTGGTTTGTGGTAAGGAGCTCAAGAAAGCAAACCAAGTTCGCGGTGTCCTGGTAAGAGGACCAGTGTTGCTTTCCTTTTTTGAGTTTGGGAGCAAATCTCTACAGGTAGCACAGCCGAAAAGTGCAAGAGTGCATTGTCTCAGATTGAGATGCCCTTCGTGGTGTGGTGAGAGGGCTATATATGCTGTAGGTCAGGGCAAAGCCCTTGGCGAATTTATTTTTTTGATTCGAGGCCATTTTGGGGCCCGTTTTGGAGGTGGAAGTTCTCCGCAAGCTCTGACAAAAAGGCCCTATTTTTGCTGTGCGACCACTGTTCTGTAGGTCGGTGAAAAGTTGCCACAGAAATTGCATCATATGCCTGTGTACAGAGATATTGGGAGTTACAGAATCATCCTTATTGCCTGTTGATGCAAAATCGTCACTAGGAAGTGACTGTGTGGTTAAATACCACTTTTGTTAGTTTTGCAGATTTGCCCGTGTGAGGCAGAAGTTGTGTTTTTTGCAGTGACAAAATATTTTACAGTGTTCTATAATGGCGTCTGATTCTCTTTCAGAGATTGTCACTGAAAAGCTTGATAAGAACAACCTCCAAGCATGGAAGTTTAGAATGACAAATTTCCTCTTATGGGAAAAGGCTATTGGGAGTTCATTATAGGAAATGAAGAAGAACCAGTTCTTCCTAATGTTCCCAATCAACAGGAAATGCAAGCATTTAAAGGATGGCATGAGAGAGCCAGAAAAGTTATGTACTGGCTATCTATTAGTATTTCAGATTCTATGATTGTGCATATTCAGGATGTAAGTATGCCAAAGGAGGCATGGGATACTTTGGCAAAAATGTACAGCACAAATACACAAGCTAGGAAAATGCAGCTCAAGCAGGAGTTGCACAATGTATAGAGAGAAAATATGAGCATCAATGACTACCACATGAAGGTAAAGAAAATTGCAGATGCACTTACTTCCATTGGGTCGCCAGTGGAAGATGATGATTTAGTTTTCGTGACCTTAAATGGTCTAGGAAAGGATTATGCACAGTTTCGGACATCCATTGCCGTCTGTGAAAAATTTCCTAATTTTGAGGAGTTGTTTGCTGTTCTAATTTTTGAAGAGCAGAGAAATGGTGGTGCATCTTGTTCAACAGGAACTTCAAAAGAAATTGTCTTCTACTCAAATGCTAGAAGAGGTAGAGGCAGAGGTAGAGGAGGCTGATCTGGAGCCTATGGTACAAATCAAAATATACAGCAAACTCAAGAAAACTAGTCCTTTGGAGGAGGACGTGGTAACTCTAGAGGCAGGGGGAGCCAAAGAGGTCGTGGTGGATGGCAGAGAGGCCAAAATGCAAATAGCAATGTTGAATGCTACTATTGTGGTAAAATGGGTCGTATGGCTAAAGACTGCTACAAAAAGCGGAATGACATTATGAATGGAAAATTGCAGCAAGGCAATTATGCATCCTCTAGTAGATAGGGTGATGACAGAAATGAGCATTTGTTTATGGTGCAGCACATGACCAATTCTGTGACAAGTGCTAAAGAAAGTAATGATGTGTGGTATGTTGACTCAGGTGCATCAAACCACATGACAGGTCATGCAGAATGGATACAGGATGCAAGGAAAATGGAAAGACTAGGATTTGTGGAGACTGGTGATGATACTGCACATCCTATTGTGCAGATTGGTAAAATTCCTTTGTCTATGCAGGATGGGAAAAAGAAATACCTATCTGATGTATTTCATGTACCGAATATCACCAAGAACCTGGTTTCTGTTGGTCGAATGGTTGAGCAGGGCTTGCAAGTTAGATTTAATCCTCATGGATGCTTTGTTGAGGATATGAAAAATAATGGTCGCTTGATAGCAAAAGGAAAGAAGAAGGGCAGGATGTTTACGTTGGATGCGGACATGCCTGAATTGAGTACAGCAATGTTTGCACATGGGAGTGGTGTAGTTGCAGATATTGATATTTGGCATAAACGCATTGGTCTTGTTAATGTACAGTGACTTAAATCAATGCATGCCCAAAATATTATTGCAGGATTGCCTAAATTCAAGGTTGCAGAAATGCATAAGGTATGTGAAGCCTGTCAATTTGGAAAACAGGCAAGGAAACCATTTTCTAGACATGTTCAAGAGAGTAAGAAGCCATTGGAATTAATCCACTCTGATGTGTGGACTGCTAAAGCTACATCTATTGGAGGCTGTCATTATTTTATTACATTTATTGATGACTATAGCAGAAAAGTTTGGGTGTATTTTATGAAAAAGAAAAGTGAAGTGTTTGGGCATTTCAAAGCTTTTAAAGCTATGGTTTAAAAAGAAACAGGCCTATAAATAAAATGCCTAAGGTTAGATGGAGGGGGAGAGTACCTCTCAAATGAGTTTGCAAGGTTCTCGCAAGAGCATGGCATATTACAGAAAGGAAAAACATGCATATTGGAGAGGTAACTCGGGCCATGCTAAATGAAAAAGACCTACCAGATTATTATTGGGCTAAAGCAGTTGCTACAGCAGTTTAGATAATGAACAGGACTCC
Organism: Dipteris shenzhenensis; assembly: GCF_047967505.1. Classification (NCBI taxonomy): domain Eukaryota; kingdom Viridiplantae; phylum Streptophyta; class Polypodiopsida; order Gleicheniales; family Dipteridaceae; genus Dipteris; species Dipteris shenzhenensis. The sequence goes on from NC_141601.1 coordinate 53,913,188, forward strand.
CACTGCAACAATACATGGCATGACACCAGAGGAGATGTATACTGGTAGGAAACCATATATTTCTCATTTGAAAATTTTTGGTTGCATCGCCTATGTTCATGTGCCAGATGAGTTGAGGTCCAAGTTGGATCCAAAAGCTGAGAAGTGCATCTTTATTGGTTATTCTCTATAGCAAAAAGGGTATAGATGCTATAACCCTACTGCTCATAAGTTTACAATGAGCAGAGATGTTGTTTTTGATGAGATGAGCAGCTGCTATATACTAGTAAATGTGATTGATGATGTAGATGCACAAAATGGTAATGCTGCACAGAATTCACAGCAGCAGTCACAAAATATTAGTGGACCTGCAATGTCCTCTAGCAGTGGTTCACATACTTCGCCATGGATAGGTAGATTGAGATCAGGAGAATCTCCTCAAAGCAATGCAGATAGTGGTATGCAAGTATCATAAAAAGGAAAAGAGAAGGTAGATCAACCCATGTTTGATGTGAATGCAGGTCACTCTTATGTGGATGGTGAATCGAGTGGCTCAGAATAGAGCATTGATGATGAGCTGGGTATTCCTTCTATTGTTACACCTGGAGTGAGGAAGACCAGGGATGTTTTGAGAGCACCTGGAAGTGAGCCTACTTTGCACAGGTCTACTAGAGCTAGGTATTCTGTGGATAGGCTGAAATATGATGGATTTACAGCCACTCACTATGCCTATATGGTCAAAGTGATATAGGAACCAGAACCCACTTCTTTTGAGCAAGCCATGGGAAAAGAAAAATGGGAGAAAGCCATGGATGAAGAAATGGATGCCTTGGAAGCAAATGCTACATGGCAATTGGTGCCTTTGCCTAAAGACAAGAATGCAATTGGCTATAAGTGAGTTTATAAGGTGAAGCACAATGCAGATGGTTCTGTGAATAGATACAAGGCAAGATTAGTTGTCAAGGGGTATGCATAGACATATGGCATTGATTATGAAGAAACATTCAGTCCGGTTGCAAGGATGGCAACTATAAGAGCAATCATTGCTATGGCTGCATCAAAGGGATGGTCTTTACATCAGATGGATGTAAAGAATGCCTTCTTGCATGGTGATTTGCAAGAAGAGGTCTTTATGGAGCAGCCACCAGGTTATGTTCATGCTATTCATCCTGAGTTTGTTTGCAGGTTGAAGAAAGCCTTGTCTAGCTTGAAGCAAGCACCTAGAGCATGGTCTAACAAGATAGGACAATATCTTGTCACTATTGGCTTTTAGATTTTGAAGGCAGATTTCTCACTTTATGTGAGAAAAACAGAGAAAGGTATTATGCTGCTTGTCATTTATGTTGATGATTTGATCATCACAGGTGATAGTGATGAAGATATCCTTCATGTGAAAATGCTATTGAAGCAGAAGTTTGAGATGAAGGATTTGGGAGAGCTGCATTATTTCTTGGGCATTGAGGTGATTAGATCACCAAGTGGGATACGGCTCTTGCAGAGGTAGTATGGATTGGACATGTTGTCCAAATATGGGATGATAGGCTATAAGCCTATTTCAGTTCCTTTGGAGCAAAATGTGAAGCTGAGCGTAGATGCAGGTGAGCTTCTGGAAGACCCTACTATGTACAGGCGCATAGTAGGAAGTTTGATTTATATGACTATTACCAGGCCAGATTTGAGCTATCCTCTGTTGGATTGGTAAGTCAGTTTATGCAGGCTCCAAGGAAACAGCATTTGGATGTGGCTAAATGCATACTCAGGTGTGTGAAGTCCACATTGCAATATGGACTATCTTATGAGGCTGGGGTTCAGATACAGTTGCATGGATACACTGGTGTTGATTGGGTTGGTAGTATTTCAGATAGATGATCTACCAGTGGATATGTGTTCTCTTTTGGGAGTGCTGCAGTCACTTGGAGCAGCAAGAAATAGCCTATAGTTGCCTTGTCAAGGATAGAGGCTAAGTACAGGGGTGCAGCAATGGCTACATGTGAGGTAGCTTGGTTGCATAAGCTACTTTATGATATGCATCAGTGGGCCAGTTGTCATTTATTGTGACAACATGAGCAGTATACACTTGGCAAATAACCCAGTCTATCATGCTAGAACAAAGCACATTGAGGTGCATTATCACTATGTGTGGGAGAAGGTTTTACTGGGTCTTATTGATCTAGTTTATGTCAACACAGAGGATCAGGTAGCTGACATATTCATGAAGGCATTGGGTGTAGAGAAGCTGTGCAAGTTCAGAGACCTACTTGCTATGCAAGAATTGGGATTGAGCTCGAGGGGGAGTGTTGAGATATCGAGCTCCACTCGTGATATGCCAAGGTGACCGTTGTGCATTTATGTCCCCGACTTCTTAGCTGCAGATGCAGTTGGTACATCGCCCATGAATAATAGCTGGATGACAGCTATCCTTATGTACTCTAGTTCGTGGCTCAGTTAGTATGCCACCTTAGTTAGGTGAGTTTGGTTTGAGACCCACATATAGGGCTCTTCTATTTCTTTATACAAGAGTTCTTTTGGCTTTCACAACTAAGAAGAGGAAAACTGTTTCCAGCCTCCACCTTTGTGTGTATTCCCCCATTGTGAGAAAGCCACGAGTGAGACTCCTTCCTTCTCTCCCACTATCTTCACATTTATTCAAGCTCTCAGCCATGCCATTTTCCTTGGGATAATATGGCATTGACTTCCTATGTATAATAAGGAATTCACTGGTCAGGATCGCTTTCATTGAGTAAATGAGTTCCTCGGTCACTGACCAACTCTAATGGACACCCAAACCATGCGATGACTTGCTTGTATAAGAACTTAGTGATGGATCTCACATCGAATTTCCGAGTGGCTCTCCCTTTTACCCACTTGGTGAAGTAATCTGTGGCCAACATAATGTATCTAGCCCCTGTTCCTTTAGCTACTGGGTGAGTTTGCAGGCTATGTCTTTCTTGAGGGCTTTGTCCAGAGGCAATTCATTGGCCAGGTAGTGGCCGATTTTAGCGACCCACTTAGGGATGATGTTGATGAGGAATAGGGAAGCATCAAGAAGATCATGTTCGACCTCCGTTGGAGCTTCGCCATTTGGGATCCTCGAGAGGTGGTCAGCTAGGACATGGTTCTTCCCTTTACGCATTGTGATAGTGAAGTCAAACTCCAAAAGGATAAGCATCCACCTGGTGATTCATCTCGGCATGCATGGCTTGTTGACCAAATACAATAGTGCTTGATGGTCCACAAAAAATATGAACTGGTTGGCTAATAAATAGGGCCTAAACTTTTTGACGGCATAGACCATGGCCAGGCCTTATCTCTCTATTGTTGTGTAATTGACCCCGGCATCATTCAATTGCTGGCTAGCAAAGTACACAGGGTAGTCCAAGTTATACTCCCCTGGTTGGGCTATTTCATAAGACACTAAAAGTACTAAGTGATCTAAGTGCCAATAACTAAAGCTACATGGCACATACCAGGGCCCAGAGGGCATCAATACAATATGATCGGGATGATCGGGAGATGATGGCCTACAAACCCCCCTCCATGGTATGGGTTGAAGTATTATGGAAACATCTTAGAATACCTGGTATTTTTCAGTCATGGTGGCACATGTTCATCCCAAGGGATATAGCCACCTATGAATGTACAAGGTATGCCAGATCATGTAACAAAGGGAACCAAGTGTAAAGCCTATCAGAAGACTTCAAACTTGGGACGGGGTATCTGCTATGTCATCCTCTATGGGAAGGTAGGACAACTCTATGTCTCTTGCTGACAACTGCTCTCAAACATAATGATAATGAACCTCAATATGCTTGGTACGTGCATGAAACATTGGATTATGCGCAATAGCCAAAGCACTCTGGATGTCCGTGTAGACCATAGTGGAGGATGTCTGGTGGATACCAAGATGTGCAAGTAACTATCAAAGCTAGACACACTCTACTGTAGCGATGAAGGCGGCCCTCTGTACTCAGCCTCATAGCTGGATGTGGCCAGTATGTGGCACTCTGGTGTTGAAACAACCTGCCCAGTCACTATTTGTGTAAGCATGCATGGTAAGTGAACCCTGATCACCATAGAAGAGGGCTAAATCCTAAGCGCCTCTGAGATATCTAAAGACTCTCTTCACTACCTGCTGAAATTGAAATCAAATTGACTTCAATTCCAGGCACAAAAAGAACATTGGTAAAAGTGACATGATGGCCTGATATGGATGTGAGGTGCACATCTCTAATTCCTTTTATAGCATAGGAAGAATTATTGGCACATGTGACAATCCCCCCTTAAGGTGCATCAACCAAGGAATGAAAACTTTTTGCAAGAGGTTATGTGATTGGAAGCACCGCTATCAAAATACCAAGACTGAGAAGCATTAGCAAAAAAGAATGTATCAACTTTGGAAGGATCAAAAGGAAAATGGACAGCCCATGCCCGCTCATCTCGGACAGCATGTGCATGTGAGGCATCTGTTGGCTCATGAGATTCAATTGCATGTGGGGAATTTATTGTCAATCCTATTTTCTTCTTCTCCGAAGCAATGTGCTTCCTGCATTCTAAAATTTCATGCCTTGGCTTGTGACAATCGTTGCATCTTTTCTTCTTTGACTTATCTGCTGCATTTTGGGATGCATTGCAGGAATTGCCTTTGTTAGTCACATATTTAGGCTTACTCATGGGCTTGGAAGTCTTGCCTTTTCCTTTCTACTATGAAGCAAATGCATGATCAGGAATTGTAGCTTGCCTATTAGCATGACTTTGTTCTTCCTGCAAAAGCAAAGTCACTAACTAATCAAATGAGTAGTGGTCAAGATTTCCATTAGCCACCACTAGTCTAAGGGTTGTAGCAAACCCTTGATATGTGTTTTGCAATCCATTCAATGTAGTGCTTAACAAGCTGAGAATGAGGCACCACTTCATCAATATTTGCAACTTGCTCCATGAGGTCCTTGACCTTTCTTAAGTATGTATCCATAGAGTCACTTTGCCTCAAGCATAAACACTCTTCATGGGGTATAAGCATCAATAATGTCTCATCCAAGAGAGCATAACACTATCAGTGCATCAACTACAATGTGTCAAAGCTATCCCTCAGCATAAAATAGCATCTATGTGCTAAACGATAGTAGACCTAAGAGAGGGAGAGAGAGAGGAGTGCACACGATATAGTTACTTGTACACTAAGTGTATTGAACATGATGAAGATATACATATGAAACCCTTAATGTTAGGGTTAGGTTTTGCCCCTATGCCCTGTGTAGATGGTGCAATTTACACCATTCTTAACACCCGCTCTTAAATTGCACTAGGTAAGTAGAGGGTGCATGTACAAGACCTGCTTGTGGATTTCATTTGGTGCATATGATAGCATCCAAAACTGAAAATAAAATTGAAAGAAATCAAAGTAGTATGCACATGTGTGAGCACACTGTGACTACGAAGCCAAAGCATGTACAATGAGTACAACTTATGAGATCATGCAGATATTATGGATTTTCCTCTCTTAAGTTGTGGGTCATCCTTCACCTTTAGAAATAAAACCCAGAAGATAGGCCGAAGGGAAGACGAAGGAAATGTGCAGAAAGTCAGATCCACCTGGATCAAAACTAGTCAATCAAAAGATGACTACATGGAGAGCTATGTGTATGGCTGTGTAGTACTGAACATGTCAAAGCTAAACATGTCATGTGTCACTATGGACTATGCTGCCACTCTATAGAAGAGACATCCGAATGTGAAGCTAGTTGATGTAGTGATGGCGATGTGAGCCAGTACGTTGTGACATAAAAGAGTGTCACCAACCCAAAAGAACTGATTGCAATGTGCAAGGTGTGCTACAATCAAAGTATGATCTCTATCAAATGATGCAGGTTAGAAGAAGACTGCATAGTCGGTGTGGACAAAGTGATCTAGTGGTTGGATCTAGGGGTTGCATAAAAGCTAGGGCCGAAGGTGCAGGTATGATGCACTGCTCTTCAATGACAAGGTATAGGAACCTGTCCAACTTGTATGCTCAACTTTCATGAGCTAAAGGTAATTTGATATGTGCAGAACTAAACATCCATTGACATAGGATGCAGCATTTGTCATAGGCTCATCGTCATCGCAAAGGAGTTGACAGTATAAAGGCCTAGAAGCTTGAAATACAACTGAAAGTGCATAAGATGTCCTTGAGGCATAGACAGAGCCGAATGCTAATGTAGGTACTAATATGATATCATGGATCCAACCACTAATTAGTATCAAGTATGGACTTTATACTACAGCCATGAGTGCATGATGAAACTCTGAGTCTCCCTAGGTTACGCTATGGCTAAACCTGATGATGTCCACTGCACTGTGGCAGGACATATTGATGCATAGGTATCCTCATGTTGAGGAATGATTTGCTAATCGAAAGAGGTGGTGGTGATAACTAGATCCAAGGCTGGGGCAATGCGACATGACTGAGCCAATGCTAGAATGCCTTGAAGATTGATTTCCTGATTTGTACTGATCATGGAAACTATCTCCAAGGAGATGATGTGCTATGTATCAGAGGTGAAAGCATCATTGATGGATGTTTGAATTGGAATCACCTAAGATGTTGAATGCGTTGTGGCATGTATCTTTGAATGCGATAGAAGGTGTAAGTGCCTCGTACTGAGGACTTACCTGTTGAATAATTGCATGATCATAACTGAACTCCTTTGTATCTGTATCTGATGTGACAGTAAATGGAGTTGGATCCATGCATGAAGATGATGGTTGTGCATCATAAGAATCAGACTGTGTTGATGTAGATGGGACTGCCTTGTGCTAAGGACTTACCATCAAATTTGTATCATGCTGAGGCCTTATTGGCGAATACGCCTCATGGTGAGAGCTTACCAAGAAGTGGGCATGATCAAAAACTGTGGGTTGATCCATGCTAACATGTGACGTGTCTACATCTAATCTCTCAAGGCCAATGAGGCTTGAGTCTACATCATAGGTCGATACATACCCTATGGTAATAAATGGTCGAAGAAGGTTCTCTTTCCACTCACAGATCTCATCCAGAGTCATGACTGGTATATCATCAGCTGCATGATGTGAATAGCTCCATGTTGGAGGCAGTCTGGTGCTTTGTGCAAGAGGCTTACCTATGTACCGGTGAGAATGTCTACCCATGAGAACACCATGTTAGAGTTGCCATTGGGGGGCTTATGCTAAACGGTCAAAACCAAGTCATGTGAGAACAATGATGTGCCAAGGACCAAGCATGTAATAAAGTGATGACAAATGTGTGTCGAGTGTAACCAAGAGGCTGTACAAGGTTGATGTGTATGTGCAGGATCCAATGCTAGAAATAGTCAATGAATATGACTGTACATGGGTGGCATATGTGCATACAAATGTGCAACAATCTTGAATCCAAGAGAGGGATAACTCTGCTACGTGTCACACTGGGTGATGAACTACCAAATTCCAGGTGACTGAGATGGTGTCAGATGTGTGAAAGTGTATATTGATGATAGAACCACATGGACTGACGCTGGTGGAAACTAATCGGGTAATGTGGCATGGCTTGCTTGGCTTGGTGGAGTTGGATCTCCTCTATGGTGGTGCTAGTATATAGCTATACTACACGTCGAGTTGCAAATTATGACAAATAAAGTTTATCTTAATACATTTTAAGTGATGGGTACACTGCAGTGGATTAGGAGGTGGTTCCAATGATGAGGATTTGATGATGCTAGATTTTGGAAATCTCAGATGTGAAATATGAGGTCACAAATGCGTAGAGCACATGGTAGTGAGGAATTTTGCTTTTTGGAGCACTGAGAAATTCCCTCTGGACCAAAAGATACGGCCCCTAAAAGGGTTGGCCAAATTTTGATCCCAAGAAAGCCCAAAAATGATGATGTGGCATGTGGTGATGTGGTAGTGGGTGTCACATGCTGAATGCAAAGTGTGCATGTGAGGAACTATGTGTTGAGATTTTACATGGTGACATGGAACTACTGACTAGGCAAGCTGACTGTACTGTTGACTGGGCACTGCATGATGAGGTGGTGTCACTGCTGAGGTGGCCAGTGACATGGCACTACCATATGTCATGATGATATGGTAGGTTGATGTGGCATTACCACATGGAATGCTGAATGGGCAATAGAGAGGATGTGGTAGCTATGGATGAGACTACCACATGGCATAAGAGTGGCCAATGATCAAACCTAGGGTCAGTTTGACTTAACCTAGGTGTAGCTTGCCCTGACCCAACTGTTGACCAAAGCTTGTGAGGTTAGCAGACCTTACCCTCATCTACCATGTGTCAAGGGCCTTATCTTGACCCATGGACATCCACCTATGCTATGAATTTATAGATTTTAATGAAATCATAAAGATTCCATCAACGAAATCTTTCTTCGACATTGTGCTCGTCGCTGAGAAGATGGTCGTCATTTGTCATTGAGGCCCAAGCACTAGTCGATGGAGCATTCTTTGTTTGTGTTGTCAATGGATTGAGGGGGCACCTTTGGTGTATGTTGGAGGAGTTGTCGCATTGCTACAATTGCTAAGGCAAGCATTGAGGAGCCGTCGAATGAAGAACTGCTATGTAGATGCTCGATGCCAATACTCAACCGAGTGGAGAGCCATGGTTCTGAAGTTGTTGAGATGTGCTTGGAGAAAGCCTCCTTGCCGAAGTTTGGAGCTTGCATGCGGATGGTCATCCTTGATCATGATAGAGGCTTGCTAAGCTAAATGGAGCTCACCGGCTCTGGTGGCTTGATGGCCGGTGACTCATTTACTGATTCAATGGAGCTGAAGAAGTCAAATTGGTAGAGCTTCTTGGTAGTCTATGGAGGCATTGCACGTGAAGGAGCCATACATGAAGACTTGAATGGCACTTAGTTGCTTAGCGCTTTGGCCAAGTCTGAGATGGCACTCGCTGTGTAACCTTTTGCATTTGCTAACTGACACACACACATACATACATGTGTGTGTGTGTGTGTGTGTGTATGTATATGTTCACCCAAAAAAAAAGGTGTGTGTATATGTATGTGTATATGTATATGTATGTGTATATGTATATGTATAGGTATATGTATATGTATATGTACACACACACACACACATACAAGTATATTTTTATTTCCCACTCAGTTTATGGAAGGGTGTTAGAAAAAAAAGGTTAGTGGTAAACGTCATGGGGTTTTAGGTGAGTAATTGACACATGGCTTCAATGCATGGCCATCTCTACGTGTTCCTCTTCAACCTCTTCTTCTTTCCCTACTTGTCTCGCAAGGATTGCCTCCATGAGAGTTGGGGCCAACATCTCTTGGCTAAAGTCAAAAGGTGACTCTCTGCGTCTTGGTTGGCTAGCTATGGTGTTGGCAGTGTGATTTGATAGGAGGTTATGAAGAACACGATGGTGGATGTCTTGGTCATCAGGAGGTTTGTGGAGTCTATATATTAAGAGAATTTCACATGTTGTGCTATTGTGTGTGAGAGAGATCAGTTTTTGAGTTTGATATCTAATTGTGAGCTTGTATGGTCTCTTCAACAAGATGATCAGTGTGGTCATGTATCAAGACTTTGAGGCTTTGAAGATAGCTATATACTCTTATAAACCTCCACATCAAGCCCTGTATGGATGTGTGGAGGTGTTTAGGTCTTTTGGGTCAAGTTCTTTCATTGTGTGTGAAGTAATAAAGGTTGCCATCTTCATAAGAATTCTCTGCTTATCTCTTTTTGTAACTATTCAAGTGAAACTATTTGCAAGCATTTGTATCTAAATTAACCAACATATCGGATAGTCCAACTGACCATCTGGCTATGCTAAAATAATACCCAATGCATAACCCTAGGGCACAAACTCCCTTTAGTAAGAAAACTTATCAAAATCTTGAGTATGAGATGAATTTAACAATATGCCATGAGTAGAAATTATTCAAATTAACATGGTTGTGTTCTACATTAAAAGAGCTTCAAATATGTCTTTACACCTTGAAATTCGGTTAACAAATTTAAAAGGAGATGGGTTTTCATATTTTAGTGTATTTTTTGTTTTACCCCCCCTCATCCAAAAGACCCCCCCCCTTGGGCCTTACATATTATGAAAAATATGTACAAATCTTAAAATCTTGCATATTTTTCAAGGTATATACCTTATATTTTGTGGGAAGGGGGACATGAAATTGTCATACTTTTATCTTGCATATTTGAATTTTAAAAAGGAAATCCATGCATATTATATATGGACCTTGTCCCCCCATACCCTAGATTTTGGACAAGGGTAGTAACATATTACATATTGAGTTGGCACCCCAACTGCATAACTAGAAGCATCCACATGCACATGAAGAATTGTTAGGAATGGGCTAACCCCCTTGGGTGCCCCCCCCTTGTGTGGTTTGCATGGTTTTCGGTTAATGAAAAAGGGGGCTCTTGGGACTATGGGACACGTGGCTTTGAGGGGTTTCATCCGATAAGAAAATATGGGATATTGTGTGCCTTGGATATATATGCGAATTTGGACCTCTCTCTATCTCTCATCCCCCTCGGGACTTTTTGGGGGGAGAGAGAGAATTGTGTGGCTATGGGATGGGGAGTGGGAACCTCGCACCCGGCACACTCGTGGTTACATGTGGCAGCAAGTGCAGACTCCAACATGGTATCAAAGCCTGAACAGTGGTGGCAGGCTGTGCATTTCAACAACTCCTACATGGGTGATGCGTGGCAAGAAGACTTTGACTGTTGTGAAGTGTCACGATTTACACCAAATCACTTAAGTGTGACTATTTATTGGTAGTGGCTTGCTCTCCATCGGTAGCTGGTAGTCCTTGTTTGGGATGGCATGGACTTTGAGTCATAAGGCATCTTGGCTTTGTCATCATGTGCATTTGTCATGTCACCCTTGCATTCGTGGGACTAGTTGGTCTAGTTCACCTTTCAAGGTGCTTAGCCCACGAGGGTTGTTGGGAATGGGCTAACCCCCTTGGGTCCCCCCCCCTTTGTGTGGTTTGTGGTTAATGAATAAGGGGGCTCTTAGCATTGTTGGGCACATGGCTTTGAGATGGTTTCATCCTATATGCAAACATGGGATATTGTATTCCTTGGATATATAGGTGGGTTTGGACCTCTCTCTCTCATCCCTCCTAGGAGAGAGAGAGCATTGCATGGCTATGGGATGGGGAGTGGGACTCCCACACCTGGTGCACCCCATGGTTACATGTGGTAGCAAGACTATAGACTCCAACAAAAATGACATCCCATCTTGGTTGTCTGAGTATTGGAGTAGCCATTGATTGGTTTTTCAAATCATTGAAAGCTATAGTCAACTTGGCATTACACTCAAAATTTGTATCCTTTTTTGTCAATTCATACAAGAGTGCTGCAATCTTAGCAAAGTTTTTGTTGAACCTATGATAAAAACTAATAAAACCTACAAAAGAATGTAATTGAGTCAAGTTATGAGGTTCAGGAGGCATCTATTGGATGGCTCTAATTTTACCTGACTCGTCAGTTCTGATTCCATCCTTAGAAATAACATGATCGGTAGAATACCAACATGGACATAGAACACACTCTTAGCAGGGTTCAAAGAGATACTCGCTTGTTTACATCTTTGGAAAACCTTCTCAAGATATCCCAGGTAATCAATATCCAAGGAATACACACCAAAATCATCTAAGTAAATTGCAATGAATTCACAGAGGTAATCTTTGAAAGTTTCCACCTTAAACTTTTGAAAAGTGGATGGGGCATTCCTCAATCCAAACGGCATCACTTTGGTAGCATAATCACCCCACTTTGTAATAAAATTAGTATTTGCTTGGTCTTCAAGAGCCACTACAATTTGATTATATCCACTGTACCCATCCATGAATGAGTACATCTCATGGCCTACAACTTGATTTAAAATTCCATCAGTAAAAGGTATGGGAAATGGATCTGGAACTATCTAAGCATTTAATTTTTGATAGTCCACACAAACTCGGAGTTTGCCATTTTTCTTAGGCACAACTACAATAGCAAAAAGCTAATCACTTCCGTCTATGGCATATATAAATCCATCTTGTTAAAGTTGATCCAACTCAGCATTGACTTGCTTGACATAATTGGGATTCATCTTATACCTTTGCTTCTACCAAATTGGCTTAGCATCTGAGACTAAAGGAATCTTGTGACATAGTTTAGGAGGAACTCCTCTCAAATCTTTGTAACTCCATGCAAACACATCCTTATACCTGACAAATAGATCGATAGATAGGTTGGCACTACCACTACCATGGCTGGGTGCACTCATGCTCCTAGATTCAACTCTTGTGTAGGTTTTGGAACTAACTGCTTGCTTCCACTGAGACATGTGATTATTACTAGTACTTTAGCAATGTCTCTTTTTCCCTCAATGTCCTATGTGAAATTTCTCGAAAAAGTATTATTTTGTTTAGCAATCAGTTCATTGCACAATTTATGTTTGATGTCAATAACTACTTGAAAAATATATATCTCACCCATAGGAAAGATATGCAACTCCATTAATTGAGATTCAACATCTTGTGGAGATGGATCTTCAACTTCTAGATTCTTGGCATGACAAGAACTCAAAACCTTCACACATCTTGACCTTCTATCTTCATATTCATCTCCTCTATACCCCAATCATGGAGTACTTCACTTTTTAGCCAAGGTCTCCCCAATAAATTGGTTAGGCATGCTACTCCAGAGTGATCACAATAAAACCAACTACATAATAGATGCGGCCTATCAAGATGACCACATCTTATAGCATACCCTTAGGATCAATTGGTTGGTTTGCCATATGCACTCAGAATAGCGATGGTTTATATGACTTAAACTTCAGTTTTTAGGCAATTTCTTCATAGATGATGTTCACTCCTGAGCCTCCATCCACTATTACACGTGCTATAGTCTACTTCTCAATCTTGATAGTGATGAATGGAACTTCCTCATCTACAACTGGCATATCAGTCATAGGAATGGTGGCTAAGGTTTGCACTTCCTTGGGTTGCTCGATAGATTCCTCGATGTGCTGAGCAAAGAAGTCGCAACAGTTTGGAGCTATTTGCATCAGCTTAGAAAAATTTAGACTGACTTGCATGTTCTTTAATGTTTCCCATGCTTGGTATAGCTTTGCACTAATTTCTTGTGGAATAATGGATTTTGCTTCTTTAGAGACAAATCTTGAGGATCTTGCTCAATAACAGAGTGTTGGAACTACTGGGCATTTAGCTTCAAGCCTGTACACCAATTGAAAAGGTGTATTCCCTATACTGACCAAATGGTTTACAACAGATTCTATTGTGAGGGGATTGAAGTCCTTATGTTGTGGTTTAGTAGTCAATTGCCATACATCACATCTTTTGACATATTCATAGGCATCTACCAAAAGTGTTGGCCACCAGTAGCCTGTGAGGATGACTTTTCTTATTGTTGTTTCCCCTTGGAAGTGTCCTCATGCAATGCCTTCATGGACTTCACTGAGGATTGGCATGATCTCATTTGGCATTACACATCTCCTTAAAACCTAGTCCTTGCCCATCTTGTATAGTTGGCCGGTGATGAGTTGATAGGGTGCAGCTTTGATTATGAGTTTTTCAACTTCAATTGGTCACAATTCTGGCAGGGGTCCTACCTGTCATTAAGTAGCCCATTATATCCACACACCATTTTGGAACATCATCTATTTGAAATAGTGTGGCATTTGGCAAGTCATCTTTCACTCTAGTGGCTTCTTCTCCCATCTTGACACGAGACATGTGATCAACAATGTAGTGTTCGGCACCTTTGCAGACCACTTCATTGAAATGGAGTTCTTGAAGCAAGAGGAGCCATTCGATTATTCTTGCTGTTGCACATGGGTGGTTCACAAGATAAATCAATGCTTGATGGTCAGTGTAGAAGACAAAATCATTTGCCAATAAATAGTGTCAAAATTTCTTAACACTATACACCATTGTTAGGGCTTCTCTTTCTGTGGTGGTATAGTTGATCTCTGCATCATTGAGTTGGCAATTGGAAAAGTAGAATGGGTAGTCTTTCTTATGTTCACCAGGTTGGCAAAGCACACTCCCAGTTGCATAATTGGAGCCATCAGTATGAACATGAAAATCAATATCCCAATTGAGAGATATAAGTACGGGTGCTATGATTAAGCACCACTTTAAAAACTCAAAGGCTTGGTCACACTCTTCTTTCCATAAGAATTCCACCAGCAATTTGTAAAGTGGTCTGGCTATCATGGCATACCACAAGATGAATCTTCTATAGTAGCCAACATGGCCCATAAAAACTTGTACCCCTTTGGAATTTGCAGGAGGAGGCAATTCCATGATGATTTTGATTTTTTCCATGTCAATTGCAATCCCATGTTGAGAAACGATGTGTCCCAAAGCAACTCCATGGGTGACCAATGAGGTGGCATTTTGTTGGATTTATGGAGATGCCATACTCCCTGCATTTGATTAGAACTTATTCCAGACATTTTAAGTGGTCTTGCTTATTGGTGTGGATGCACAAATCATCCAAGAATACTTGTATGAACTTATTCAAAAATGACTTGAAAGCGGTGAACATGACTCTCTGGAATGTGGCCGGGGCATTACATTGGCCAAAGGGCATGACTCTATAGGCAAATATGCCCCATTCTGTAGCAAATGTTGTTTTGCAGGAGCAAATTGCACTTGGTTACAGCCACTAAAACCATTTGAGAATCTGTATATCTCTGATCCATATCTCTAATCCAGCCACCTTTTCCAATAGTGTTTCTATTAGGGGTAAGGGATAGTGATCCCTTATTGTGGCGGCATTCACATTCTTAAAGTTAACACAAATCCTTAGCTTCTGGTTGCATTTAGGCATGATGACAATGGGTGAAACCTAATCAGTGTGCTCTATCTCATAGATGAATCCTATATCTAAGAGTTTTTCCAGTTCTTCATAGACCATGATGCCATATTTTGGATCTTTTCGATATGGTCCACATACCTTAGGGTGGGAACCTTCCATAATAGGTATTGTCTATATTGCCACTTCTGGTATTTCCCTTCATTTCCTTGTATGACCATGCTAGGTAGTCTCAATATTCTATTAGGAGTGCTTTTAGCTTTGTTTCATCTTCTAGTGTGAGTTGTTTCCCATTGAATACCAATTTCTCTTGCTCCCCTTCAAGGGAGAGGTTTATTGTGCGAGTTTCTAGTCCCTCATAGATTGGAGTCTCTCCAATGTTATTGGTTTCTTGCACTTCACATTCTCTTATTGGCCTTGGCATTGCTATGGGGACACTACCACAGGTGTAGTTCTTGAAGTATTCTAGTACTTCATAAAGATTCCTCTGATTGTATTGAACTAGCTGTACATGGGCTATGGACACTAGTTGGCATAGTATCATTAACCAGTTTGGGAGGATTTTGTGGAGTCTCTTTTTTGGGAGTCTCATTGTCAAGCTTCACCTGCACATGTGGCTTAAACTTCCAAAACGTTTTATGTTGGGAACTATGAGGTAACTCTTCCACTGGAAAATTATTCCCAAGAAGTAATGGCTCATTTGCTATGCATACTCCTTCAAATCCATTGAGGGATGATTCAAGAGGAGGTGGCTCATATTTTGGGGGAGTGGGCTTTGCTAGATACAACTGTACAATCCTAGTTTGGACTCTTCAAACTCATTGAAGTGGTCTTGGCCTTGGCTTTGTGATGATGTCCTCCTTCGGTTTTCTTGTGGGATCTTCTGCTATTATTCATTTTTGGAGGTTTGATTTTGGGAAGTTCAATGGCCATTAGGGCATGGAGAATGGCTAAATCATTTTCAAAGACATGGTCCTCTAATTGAGCATGTTCAGCCTCTATTTCAAGGTTCTAAGGAAAATCTAAGTCCTTATTATCATTGGTAGCTTTTTCAAGATCACTATTCGATTCAAGGCCAACCATAAAGAATGGAACTTTTGGATCGATTGGTTCTTCATGTGTGAGCGGAGGTTTTACCTGCATGATCTTAGCATCAATTTGCAAGAAGATGAGATCTAGTGTAGTCAATGGTCACCAATGCTTGGACCCAATGTTTGTCATTGCTTTGTGTATCTCCCACTAAGGCATGTTGGGGCTCATTTGCTTGAGATCTTCATTGAAGAGATTTCATCCAACACTCTAGGAAAAATGGGTTTAATTGCTCCTGTCCCCATATTGACTCTTACTGTGGTGTCAAGATTTTGTATTGTCAGTCTATCAGCTCCCCAATCATGGAGGACTAATGCTTCACGTAACCAAGGAATGCCAAGCAAGATTTGATAAGATCCCTTGGCGAGATCCAAGATTGTGAATTGAAGAGTAAAGCAAACTCCTGCTACTTTTGTGGATACTTCATTCACTATTCCCAAGGGCTTTGCACATGAATCATCTGTAAGGCATATGTTGAAATGAGCCTTTTGCATTGGTGGGAGACACCATTCATCATAGAGATCCTTGGATAGGACATTCAAACCTGCTCCACCATCCACAATGGCTTGGACTTCATCAAATGCTTTATGTATCAAAGGCATGGTGATGTTGTGTATGTCATCTCTTTCATCCATCTGCATAGGGATATCTTCTCTATCTTCCATAGGTGGAGGGAATTTGCTAATTCAATCCATCCTTTGAAACTCTTCCAGAGATTGGGACAATTTCGTAAGAGGATTTCCATGGGAATGGACACATGGCAACTTTAGAATGCTAGAGAGTGTGGCACCTTCAAGTTGGTGTGGTGGCACATTATGTTGTGGTTCTTGTTGCTGGAACAAAGGCTCAAGTACAATGTAAATACTTGTTGGGGCCAAGTCAAGTATTTGATCTTGTGCTTGCTTCTCAGCCTCAAATTGAGCTTACTGTTGGTTAGTTGGAATTGGTTAGAGTAAAGCACAGTTAATGTAACTGCTATAGTTTAGTTAGCCTAACTTAGATAGCTAGGTTGGTTGAGAGCCCCCCCCCCCCTCCCCCTCTCCACCCCCCCATCACCCCCTCTATTCCCCCCAGCCCCTCCAGAATACACAAAAAGTTGGAGGCTGAAAATAGTTTTCCTCTTCTTAGTTGTGAAAGCCAAAAGAACTCTTACAACGGCGATTGCACCAATGAAGTGGTAGAAGAGATGCCCCCCTTAATTCCTATACAATATGGATTCTCATGAATCACTATATGAAATATCCCATAAATATATTTTCTTGCACCATGTGGTAAGTGTTTATCACATTCTACGAAAGACTTGATATGGTAAGGCATTGTATAATACTACTGCACCACCTAGCTACCCATGACATTCTAAATACACACCTTTTTTATGTATGTGGCCTTATAGAATAGCATGAACCAAGCCAATTAGTTGGAAGATTACCTAGATCTACAAAACAAATGTGAATGCTACTATTATTGAACTTCTTGGGCAATAAATGTTAAGAGCACCATCAATATGGTGTGTCGATTCAATAGCCAAAGATGGTTATTGTGCCCAAGTAAGTTTTTACACATTTACTTTTCTCACTTGATGAAAGCATGCCCATGAAAATTTATACGTGTACATAATACACGTGAAATATATTTACTTTGAAACTGATGGAATAGATCAAGTACAACAAATAGCCCTTTTATTTTCAATCTAGAAAACATTTTGTGTAGCCTATCTTTAGTTCTATTTACCAAATAGAAATGTTAACAAGCACTACATTTCAAAATCTTAAATATATTGTTCATGAAATTAATATGGTTTCAATCCAAATGCTACATATATAATCATCCAAAGTACATAGAAATTGAAATGTACTCCATGCATTGTATTCTCTCCTCCACCAAATGATGTATTCTATCTAATAGCATGCATCAAGACTATTAATATGTTATGTTCAACTTGTATTTACCGCTTATTAGCTAAGTCCTTATGTGTGTATCACGGGTAATACATATGTAAATTTATATGAAAAAAAATATAGATTTTAACTTAAGCATGTCTTAGATAGTTATTAGAAACGATCCTCATACAAGCATGTTAGTACGTAGTGTCATAATAGTAGACACCTACCTCTAATTTTCCACATAATATAAAAGCATGCTAGTAGAAATTATCAAGATCTTGATAATTTCTACTAGCATGCTTTTATATTATGTGGAAAATTAGAGGGATCTTGATAATTTCTACTAGCATGCTTTTATATTATGTGGAAAATTAGAGGTAGGTGTCTACTATTATGACACTACGTACTAACATGCTTGTATGAGGATCTTGATAATTTCTACTAGCATGCTTTTATATTATGTGGAAAATTAGAGGTAGGTGTCTACTATTATGACACTACGTACTAACATGCTTGTATGAGGATCGTTTCTAATAACTATCTAAGACATGCTTAAGTTAAAATTTATATATTTTTTTGTATTAGGGATAAAAGTTATTCTATATAGCTCCCCTTAACTCAACCTAATCCTCAACTATATATATATATATATATATATATATATATATCCATGATCCATGAATACACTACTACTTCCGGAAGAAATCTTGTGTCTCACTCCTCTCTCCCTCTTCTTCCAACATGGTATCAGAGCTAGGATTGCCACCCTCATAGTACATCTACTTTTGTATATGATGCTTTTTGACAAATCCGCCTATGATGCCTTGCAGAACACGCCTATTCCAAGAAGTTTAAGACCCAACATGAAGGCATCTCGTTGTGAGATGAAAACGATATGGCTCGTTCTCTGATTTTGACTATATCAATTAGGGGTTGACTCCAACACGTATGTTGACTTTTCTATATGATGCTTTTTGGTGTATCCATCTGTGATGCCTTATAGACCAAGCCTATTCCAAGAATTTTAAGACCCAACATGAGGGTATTTCAATGCAAGATACAAAAGATTTCTCAGATTTTGACTAACCAAACAAGGACTATACGAGACAAGGGCTACCTCCATCATCGTACATCGACTTTTGTATTTGATGCTTTTCAGTGAATCCGCTCATGCTACCTTACAAAACAGGCCTATTCCAAGAATTTTAAGACCCAACGTGAGAGTATTCTTCCTTAAGATGAAAAAGATATGGATCATTCTCTGATTCTAACTATACGAGATAGGGGTTGCCTCCAACATAGTACGTCAACTTTTGTATATGATACTTTTTGGTGAATCATCACATGAGGCCTTGCAAAACAGGCTTACTCCAAGAATTTTAAGACCCAACATGGGCGTATTTCAATACAAGGTGCAAAAGATATGGATCGTTCTTTGATTTTGGCTATATGAGACAAGGAATGCCTCCACCATAATTCTATAAAAGCAACTAAAAATGAAATCACTGCTTTTCTCTTATCTGACATCAAGATTAGGTTTGTGATTGATGGATCTGAAACTAGGTGCATGCTTTCTCTTCACCAAAATTTCTTTTATGTATTGTTGAATTATTTTCATGCCTTCTTAGTGAAAACTTTACGCTTGCTTTAGGCCTTTTGATAATCTAAAGAATTTTATCAAATGCTAGTTTTATTAAGCTCTTATTATTATTGTAGACTCATGCATTCCAAACAAAATATCACTCCTTATACAACTTATCAATGCTTGCCATACTATTAATGCTTGCCATTTTCTGTATGGATTTAGAAAGATAAATAGGTATCACTTTTCATCTTGCATGTATATGCTACATGGAGAGTAATTCATCCATCTTAGACTATATTATTTCTTACGTGATAATCTCTCAAATAAAACAATGTTTGTTGTTACATATATGCATGATGTTATACCTTCATACTTGTCCACGAGTGCATGGCTTGATATAGCCAACGAGTTCATCCACCTTAGACTGTATTATTTCTTACTTTGGTGTTGCTCCCTTCATCCTCCTAGATGTCAATCCAACAATTATTAGATGAGAATCATATAATTAAAGTATATCATTAGTTCATCAAATAAAGTGATCATAGATATTGCTTTAGCAACCATCAAACATCAATTGTATGTACCAAAGTATGGTTTCCAATTGGCCTAGAGAGTTATTTCCATCGGATATCTTTTGGGGTATTTGTAGATGTTTATAATCTCCCACTTCCTTTAAGAATTAATGTAGGATGAAATACAACATACCATGCTAAGGTTTCTTTCGGATTCTCCACCTACAATTTTGAAAACTCCTTCTGACTATATCATTAATATGAAGTAGATAAAGAAGAGTCTCTCTTTCCTCTTATAATATACTTTCATCATCATTTTTTTCAAAGATAAATATCATATTATTACCTTATCATAATCAAGATAAGTTGGTCATGCTCATCATAAGAAAAATTGCTAGTTTCCTGGTACACTACCCTGACCCCTAGGAAAACATTATCCATGGAGTATGTGTCACTCTATTTGACCTTACACTACCATGACCCCTAAGAAAACATAACCCATGGAGTATGTGTCAGTCTGTTTGACCTAAGAGTCTACTTGATATTTTAGAGGGTTGTCCTTTCCTGCATATTTATAATCTTTCAAGTGTACATTTATCATTAGTGCTATGTTGATGATGACTCTCTCAAAGATAAGCATGATATTATTACCTTGGATTTGTGAAGATGCTAGTTTACAATCACATTGTACTATGAAGCATATCCAAGTTTGCATCATCATTTGTGTTGATTTATATATTTTCTCATGTGAATTATAATAGTATGCATCTTACATAGTTACTTGCATAGGTCCATGCCCCTTTTGTACTAATTATTATAGGATCATTGATTACTTTCCAGTGACACATCAAGCATCATGGAATATGTGTCAGTCTATTTGGCCTAAGAGTCTATAGTTGATATTTTAGAGGGTTTTCCTTTCCTACATATTTATTATCTTTTTCAAGTGTACTTTTATCATTAGTGCTATGTTGATGATGACTCTCTCAAAGATAAGCATGATATTATTACCTTGGATTTATGAAGATACTGATTTATGATCACATTGTTCTGTGAAGCATATCCAGGTTTGCATAAGCATTTGTGTTGATTTATATATTTTCTCATGTGAATCAATGTAGCTTGCATACGCACTTGCATAGGTATGTGCCCCTTTTGTACTAATTATTGCAAGATTATTGTTACTTGCTAGTGATCCATGCCTCTATGCTGATCACTGGTCTTGATTCACATATTCCTAGATGTTCCTTATTCTTGATTGTTATGTACTTTCAGATGCCCAGATGCTTGTGTTTCCCAGATGCCCTGATGCTTGCATTTCTGGGATGCAAAGATGTTTTGGTATTCTAGATGCCCAGATGTTTTGGTATTTTGGATGCCTCGATGTTGTGGTATTTAGGATGCTCGGATGTTGTGGTATTCCAAATGCTCTGATGTTTTGGTATTTTTGATGCTTGAATGTTGTGGTATTCCGAATGCCTACTCTATTTGTCTACTTCTTACAGGGTTGCAGATCTTGATCATGATAACTTCTACAACACAATTGGATTTATTGATACCTTATATCATGCTGAAGGCATCTTGACCGCACGAGACTTGACACGGTAGTGACCAAGAGACTTAACAAGGTAGCGATGGATATTGTCTAACATTTGTCACTCTGTGCCATCTAGCACTCCTCTACAATGTGACATCCTTACAACGGTCTTCCAGAATTTTTGAAATAAGTTCAGTATCTTCATGATATGTATTTTATCATCACACACAATCTTATTGCCCAATGATGTCCTTTTTTACATAATTTCTAGCATTGGATTGCACTTTTATAGATTATGTATGTGCATTTAACTTGATATGCCTCCAATTTGTATCTTTTAGTTATGATTTGCTTCAAAAAAAAAGAAGAAGGAAACTCATCGGATATTGTAGGGGGCATGGATAGGGGGCATGGATCAAAGGGGGTTTCTTAGCAGGGTCAGTGACCATAGTGTTGAAAAATCAAAGCTTTAGGGACTAGAAATCAAAACTCTAAATCAAATGCTGACATAGATATACAATCAAGTTGTGGATATATACAATCTCGGGCGGGGGGGGGGGTCACTATGCATAAACCCTATATATCATGTGCGTTCAAGGCCTATTTGTAGGAGATTTGTAGAGCCCCTTATCTATGAATTTATTATTATGAATATAGAACACACTTTTCTATTCAATCTATGAATACCTCCTTTATATGATAGCCTTATTTATGTGAAAAATGTGTAAAAAGGGGATTGAAAAAACTCCTTCTTTTGAACCCATGTGCTAATATGCTTACATATTTATGACTGACCCCTTGAGTATACAATCAAGATTTAAAACTTAGGTGTAACTTTGATATAGATATACAATCAAGTTGTGGATACAGATCTCATACAGATTTTAAACTCAGTTAAAGTGTGTAGTCTCAACGGTGACTCACGTGTCATGGGTACTTGGAAGGAATGCCGATGGATCCTCCACTCAAAGCTACTCCTTGTGAGAGCAATGCAAAGCACGATTCGTCTGCATGTGTCGCTCAAGCGGCTCTTAGATTGTTGCAATGTATTTCCACAAGAGAAAGAGGGAAGGGGGAGAGGGGAGAGGGGAGAAGAGAGGAAGAAGGAGAGAAGGGAGGTAGAAGGAGGAGGGAAGAAGAGAGTGAAGGGGGATGGAGTGGCAAACACAAAGGCACTACAAACTGTGCACCATCCATGGCTGCGGCCGTTAAAGTAAAGCCTAATCACGTTTAATCACTCATTACCATGCATTCTACGACTGTACCATGCATTATGGGGATGTGGTTGTTAACATTACCCCTTTCTTGTTGTTGTTGATCCGCCCTTGGATCAGTTGCGCTAGAGGAGATGGATGGAGAGGACTGTCAGGAGGACTACGTAGCGGTCTAATTGGCAAGGGGTGATCCAGGTGAAGTATGAGTGAAACTTTCAAAAGTGGGTGGCATGCAGGCATGTCCTCGTATGAGTGAAACTTCCAAAGGTGGGTGGCATGCATGTCCTCGTACGTGCGAATGTGATGGCCATGAAGATTGTAGAATTGAGGTAGAGGCGGAGGTTGTGGAACTGAGAGGGGCCGATGTCAAGGTTGAAGACAATTTGGTTGTTGAGATTATGGAGCTTGTCATCAATCGGCCAACTGTGGAAGGGAGATCACGGAGATCGAGAGGGTGAGGCAGTTGAACCGGACTATTGCAATGACCACAAGAAGTGGTACAAGCACATCATACACATGATTGATACAATGCAGGTCAGTGTTTGCCTAAACCAACTCGATGGTGTCTGTGACTGAGTTTTGGAATAGTTAAATTGTTTAATTTCTAAACCGGGCTAGCTTGAACTTAATGTGATTGTCCTAAACTAGCCCAGTGGTTGGAACATCATGCAATATATCACTATGTTGGTTCAAGTCAAACACCAGTTATGTGATCATCCTAAACCAACGTGGTTGAACAACAATATATTTTGCGAGAGAAATAAACCGCAATATATTGTTGTTTTCTTATTGATGACTAGCCCGGTGGTTGAAATGGATCCTCGAAGATCCTATCACCATCGATTTTTGTTTGAGTTCCAGCTTTAGCTCATGCACTATTTCTCATGAAGTATAGTGAGCCAACTCAATTGGGTGACAGTGGGAACTCAGTTTTGTTCGACAATCACTGGTAGTGCCTCCATGAAATAGATTGATTGCATCATAATGTACTTGACTTGTGTCAAATGTGGTGAAGAATTTGCTGTCTTGAGCTTGTTGGAGTTTCCGACCATTGGCCTCAACTGTTGTTGAATCAGAATGTGTTCTATTCTGACACTCAGCTTTGTTGTTGGAGGGAACCGCTCCAGAGACTCCTTATCACCGTCACAACTTTTCTGCAAACGAGATCATGTGGTGAAATGGTCCACCGCATACTCTACAAGCCACCTTGACGCCTTGCCCACCAAGGTTGATTCAAACACTGTCTTTTATCAGAGTGCCACCAAGGGTGGCAGGCCGCATACACCTTCTCAAATTTCCTGACATGAGCAATGGGGCCATCGCTTTTCTTCCCCGAAAACTTAGTGTACAGAACTTGGGCCGCCATCTGTCTCCCTCCTGCGGGTTGAACAATCAATCCACCTGCTCTCTAGATGGCCCTCCCTATCCGAATAGATTGTGCGAAGCTGTCAAAACCATTGTCAAAGAAGAGGATGCGCTCAGCACCTTACATCCATCCAAAGAGACCCACACACGGGTAGGCAACGGTTGGATTTGCTAGAAGGACCCGGAGACATCTCGTCTCCATGACCGGGGTCACTCCTCCTCTAATGTATCTGTGTTGTTGGTGTCAAGGGATTAAGAGGACCCTGCAAACATGTTCGCATGCATGCTTACTACTATGAGGATAGCAAGTGCAGAATCTGGTCCCAAGACCATCGAATGAGGTTGGTCACGGCAATCTCCATGCTAACCATACCATACCTAACGTAGATGGGCCATTCTCCAGATAGTGACTTTCCTTGTGTGCATAGTAAGAGTGCGCATTGTGATCGCCAATGTGTAGTGTCTCTATATATCGCGCAGATGCTACAGGATATACAAAAATTTAAATACACGTGCCTTTCGTTGATGTTTGGTGATATTGTATCATCGGTTTCCATGGTGTTCAACCTCATCCTCGTACGTTGACTGGGTTTATCAACTTTCTATCTTGCAGCCCCTCTCTAGTTCTCTTGCAGCCCATACCAAACTACATTGCACCTTGTGGTATCTTATTTTAAATAAAGAAACTGAACCAAGAAACGATAAACAATCTATGTTAAATGACCTAGCTTACGAAGACAAATAAGGAGTCGCATGAAGCTTCATGACATGAATCAAAACTTGCGCACATTCCAAAAGAGCCTGAGGACCATGGAGATTAGGGAGGCAAATGTCCCTAAAAGGAACAAATATGTAGGGATGGGAGGAAGCCAAGGAAGATACTACGAGGAAAATTCTTAAGAAAAAGAAGCAACAAGCTTGAAAGAGACATGTCACATGATGCCAAATGAATGCTCTGCATAGATTAGGCAGGACAAGCATGTGCACTTTGTACTTTATTTGTGATTTACCAGCACAGGAGAAGTGAAATTTTGAATTCAAAAGTGAAAGTGTCAAATTTTAGGAAAAAGAAACAATCGTGTTTGGTCACCTTTGGCTGTACACATCACCAACTCATGTCTTGTAAACAAGCTAATAGCTCATAATGGCGAAATGGCTTGCTAGCGGGTTTAATGCTATGAATTAGAAAATGAAACCACCTTTGGCATTCTTATGTGCCTCATTGCGAGGTAGTGACTCAAAAATGAACCAATGCAAAATGATAACTAATGTTAGATTTTTTCAAAGAGAATTGCACATGTATCAATTGAGTTTTTTCTAGTGAAAGCATTTATGGGTGAATTAAGCTACAACTATCACCAAATATCAAAGTTGTAAGACACACACACACACACACACACACAAAAGTAAGCACCTAGAGACTAGGAATCAATAAATGAGCCTTAAACTAGGAGCAATGCAAGACCTTTCATTATCACAACTGTTCAAACTATAGTATAGCAGGAGATTGGAGGATAGGATTGTAATAGAACACAATATATGGAACCCTATAGGAATGCATAAAATGCTCACAACGTTCATGAATTGAGACAAGTTTAATAAAAATATACTTCATATAGATTGGAAACTTGGAATGCATAAATATGTGGAGAATCGTGAAGCTATCATAGTGACATGATAGAATATAAAGGTTCAGTTGCATGGCTAGTCACATGGTCATATGATGCATTGTTTTGTCACTCTTATATGAAGAAGTCAATCATAGTGGTCTCAACTAGACTAAAAATTATTACAAAGGGATATTATATGGCATTATGATAGATGAAAACAAAGCTACTAAGAAAGCCTATACTTAAGGATGTGAAAATGCAAGAATAACATTTTATGTGTTACAGGGACATAGACCTACATGGCTTTATTTGAGGAGGCACATAGAATCAAATGTAAGCTCAAATATGAAAATGTTGATCGCAATTGATTTGTGGAACCTATAGTCGCACCGACTTTGTATTTTCAAATAGAAGAATGCAAATAGAGTAACCTTTTCATGAGAGTAATTCTTTAAACATATTCTTATTGTGCCTCTTACAATATACGAGTTCAAAATTCTAGGGTATGTTTCAACGTTGACTCAAATCATTTTTACAATTTGTTCGCTTTCTTAAGAACGTAGGTCTAAATTGATTATTTGCAATTATTATATATCACTTCTTAGCATAGGACATAATGCATCATCACACTTTGAAAACATAGACAAAACCTAACTATTTTATAGTTAACACTTTAATCATGCACATTTACAAGCTAACCCCCCTCCCCCCCCCCCCTCTCTCTTTCCCTCTCTCTCTCTCTCTTCCATGGAATCTATGCTTCTCAATTTGAGATGAGTCTTCATCGATATTTCCTTGTTAGCTTGCTATGCAAGGGATACATTGGATGTGCATTTTTTGTTGGTCAGACTAACCTCCTATTTTTAGCTTGCACTAAGACTCCAATGTTTGCTCTTATTATGTCATGAACTCCATCAACTGCTTTCTTTTACGACATACTTTTTGTTCTTCATTATTCCTCCCAGGACCTGGTAAGGCTATAGTCATTCTATCACCGCATTAGTCGTGCTATGTCCTTGGTCAAGCTACTCCTATTTTAAGTGGATGATATATCTAGTTATTTCCCTTGCAGATGTCCCACACTTTTTTTGCCACATACATTTAGTCCTTTGTCATTCATCTTTGTCACATAGCAAGGTTGTGGTTCATTGTACCACGTTGTGTTCTTTGAGTGAGTCAAAGAAATGTTAAACTATTATGCATGTTCTCATTTTGGGAAATGTTAGTTGAAAGGCTTCAAGTAGATTTCCTCATTCATGTCTTTGAGTGTTTAGATGTAAATTCTCTCTATACAATCTAATAAATTATTTGGATAATGTGGGGGACCTGTTTGTCCAAAGGTTTTGAATGAAATAGCTTCAAACTTCAAAGGATAAAGGGCAGGTTATTTGCTTCTGTCAAGGAAAAAAACATGCCACTTTAAAGCAGGCGGATTCGTAGGGCGAGTGAGGCACCGCCACGTGGGACGCTATAACTGGACACTGGCACCGCATCCCAGATAAGCCGCAGGAAATTCGCGCTTCGATTCTAGACAGACCAACACGTGGCAGACCAGGGGCGGCGCGCTAGGGACACGTGTCAATGGCTGCTACTTGTCGGGGACGCGGTGGTCCAGAGGGGCCCGAACACGTGTCGGGGCATTGAAAGGTCGGCGGATGGCAGGTGTCGGTCGGGTGTGGCCCAGCGGTGAGAGGTTTAGGCACTGGTGAGGTGGAGGGGGTCCAAAGTGGCACCTAGGTTGTGGCTGGGAAGGTCGCCACGTCATCGGGAAAGCATCTTATAAGCGGTTTAGGGCTGGTGGTTATGTGCCAGGCTGTAACCACGTGCACGTGGCGGATGTGCGTCAATGTCAGGGGACCTTTTGAAAGCCTTACGTACGTTTGGCTTCAAAAACCTAGTTCTTTCCAATCCATCCTTCATCGTTCAGGTTTCCATTGATTCCATTCCGCTGCCACTCGTCTCGATCAGCAGCTACGCCTTCCTTGTGATCGCCTTGCATCTCGTTATTTTGCTACATCTGCAGCAATCTTTTCAGCTCCCCTCCATGGACGAAGCTGTTGTCCGCGTCTTCCACTTTTTCTCCTCACCCCGGACGTGATTTGGAAGAAGTATGGAGTTGTATCGCAGGGTTGTCTCCCGCACAGCCAGCTGCTTGTCATCTTGCCGTTTTTGAACTGCGAGCTTGCTCCTCTTGATTCAGTAAAAACGGAATCGTCCTTGTCTTCCTCATGGGGGGCGAATCCAGTGGCTTCCGCGGGGAAACTAGCATGCGATCGTTGCCTGTACGCGGTGAAACCGAGCTTTTCCGATCCCAAGCGGCGCAGTTGTACTTGATTGATGGCGAGGAAAGCGTCTTGTTGCAAACGGGAGACTTTGCTCTCTTCTTGGTCAAGCACTCGCGATCTCCTCTGGCAGCGGTTGTCGCTGTGGTAGGTGATATGCAATGGCCCGTGGGCAAGGATTCTCCGGTGATGAGAGTAAAAGATACTCGCTTCACATTTGCGTTACCTGGTCTCACATACGGCCTGGTTTTGGCGAACGGAATAGCCGCGGATGTACAGAGACTGGAACCTTTACTGCAGGAGTATGCCATATACGAAGTACACTTGGAGATTAATCCTGGTATGTCCGATCATCATGTTCTCTTTCCGCCATCGTCTTTTGATATTTGCTTCTTAAGTCTGCGTGGGTTGTGTATTCTTTTTCTGTGAGCTACGAGTGTTGTAAGCGTGCCAGATCGCTAGCTCCTGGTGAGATTGCACTGTTTGTTGGGTATATCCCAAGCCTTCTTGCTAACCAAACCCTGCACCACGATGTAAGACGGTGAATATATGACAGAACTATGTCTGAAGTCCGAAAGAAAGATCCGATCTTTAGCCCGGGAGAGACGGTGTGATGGTGGCGGCGGAAGCGTTGCAGAATAAAAGCCTAGAAATGTGAGCCATACATTTTTGGCAAGGGTAGGTGTTAGAATGTCCGCTGAAACTACCGAAGTAGAAGGGTGATGACAGCAACAGTGGGGTGTTTAAACATTGCAGGACTGCAGCCGGAAGAGGCACAAAGGCAGGCAGCAGGCTACTGGACGAAGATGGCAGGGGAGGTGGAGAGGAGCAGCGCGAGGATGGCGAGGCAGGTACAAGAGGCGGGCCGGAGGGGTCGAGCAGCGGCATCGAGCAGCAGTATAACGAAGGGGGGCCAGCAGATGGCAGCGCTGAGTCTTCAGAGGGAGGAGGGGGTGGGGAGGAGGGCTAGGGCAGGAGGAGCGGGGGCAGTGGGGGGGGTGAGCGCGAGGATGATGAAGAGGATGCAGCAGGCGAGGAGGATGTCGGCGGTGGCGAAGCTATTCTCGAAGACGTTGGCGAGGGGGGCGATAAGCGCGGGAAGTCATGTGGAAGCGGCGTTTGGGGGGGGTGGGGGTGGCGGGGGAGGAGGAGGGGGGGTGGCGGTGGCGAGCGTGGATGCGGTGGCGAAGGTGGTGGACGCGGTAGAGACGGCGGGGAGAGCAGTGTTGGAGACGGCGGGCTCGGCGGGGGCGGACTGGGTACAACACAGGTGTGGCGACGAAGCCGGGCACGCGGCGGCGGAGGGTTTGGGCGCGGTGGGCGATGTTATAAACTCCGCCTGGACTCTCAACAAACTGGGCTTACGGATGCTGTTCCGCGCCATCGCCGCCTCAACCGCCATTCACAGCGCCGGAAGTTTACGATCGTCGTCCTCGTCGGAGCTGAGCGGCGCCAGCAGCAGCAGCGGGGGCCGCCTGCTATCATCGTCCACCAGCGGCTCCGTCTCTCCGCCGGCGCGCTTGACCGCAGCGCCGCCGCTGGCCTCAGCGGCGTCGCCGCCTCCGCCGCTGCCAGAGCTGCCGCCTCCGCCAGCCCGCGCCTCCTTTCGCCGCCCCCGAACAGGCGCGCCCCCGCCCACTCCGGCACTCTCCTTCCGTCCGCCCGCCGCCCGACCTCACGGCGATGCCCCGCCCCCGCCCGGAACCGAACCTCAACACTAACGCCTCCCTCGCACTAACGGCTCAACAACACCTCCAGCACGCAAACCCTCCGAGTCCATACTCCCCGTGGCTTGATGGAACTTGTCGACCTCTCTCCCCCTCCCCCCTTCTGTCACTCCGCCCTCTGTTGGAGCTCTCCAGATCCCGATGCCAAATGGCATGTCTGTGTGCATCTGCGTGCGAAATGGAAGTGGAGATCGTACCCCGTCATAGCTCCTTCTACAAGTCTCGATGCACCACCACACCAGCCTTGCCACTCCCACCGCAACACGTTTACAGCTAGCTGTCCCTGCGACAGCGAGAGAGTGTGATCGAGATCCAGTCAAGTTTCAAAATTCACTCTCCATGCGGCATCCTAGCATAAAATACTAGCTTAGAGCCCTCCCTATTTTGCACGGGGTGGTCATATTTATCCAGAATGTCAATGTGTGTATTCGTGGCTTGTCACGAGGAACTTTCGCTTAGATTTGCCGCCAGATCAGTTGCACTTTTGCAAGAAATCTTCTCAAAAGCCCTCTTTTATTTACAATTGCCAGACATGTGATGAGAACGTTGCTGTACAATTCCCTTAATTGCTTTTCATATGAAACACTTTCTCATTTTTATTTTTGGCCTGCCCTAGTAGGGGAAGGTCATAGTAACGAATCCACTCCTACGAATTGAAATTACGTAGTTGTTTTATTTAATTACCATTTTATTGTGTGCCATCGGGCCATTGCTTATTCGTGGAGATTTGGGCCAAGTGTGCATGTGAAGTGTTGTGAATTGTAGGTTTTGCTGCGTGGGGCAGTTAACTGACAGTCCATATTCATCAAGAACGAGTTAGAGTCCATGCACATTCGAGAGTGATCCTTACATATCTTCAAAAGGGTAGGCCCATTGAAGAAATTCACCTTGTTTTAATTTATGGGACTCGACTTAATTTCATTTAATTGATCATTAAAACATAACAAAAGATTAAAGTATTATGGACAATGATGCACATTAGCTCACAAATATTCATGGCTTCTTGGCCTTGAGAACATGTGAGTGATTACACTTGAAAGTCTACATTATACGAGCATTATTATTATTATTTGATTCCTATATATGTTTTCAAAAGTTTAAAAACAATATGCATAATAAGTGCATTATTGCAAACATATGCTTTAAATAGGTTGCCAATGCTATCAATTCTTCTTGCAAGATCGAAGACAACACGAGGCTATTCAATCTCAACATTCTTTCATTACAACAGGGTCAGGCCCAAAAAGACCCAATTGCATAAGCTAGCCAAATTAGGGAAAAACATCCTAGGCCTATGTATAAGACCAAATGTAGAGCCCATACAAATAAAAGCTCATGTAACCAAAGGTTTGTTAGCACTGCTAACCAATATATATGCATATGCAATAAGTGCATTATTGCAAACATATGCTTCAAATGCTTTAAATAGGTCGCTAATGCCATCAATCATTCTTGTAAGATCGAAGACAACGTGGGGTTGTTCAATCTCAACATTCTTTCATTAGAACGGGTTGTTAGGCCCAAAAAGACCTAATTACAATTTTAAAAAACTAGACAAATTCAGGAAAAGCATCCCTAGTAGGCCTATGCACAAATAAAAGCCCACAATACCAAAGGATCTGTTAGCACTAGTAACTAGCATCTCATCTAACTTTCCCACCATAGAGGACAAGTCCACAAGTGTGAGCATTACCATTTAGGTCATTGCCATTTCCACATAACCCACCTGTGACTTGGCTCCTCACATACCAAATAGGCAAACACGTTGCACTCTCATTAGATACGACCAAAGGATTTGTTAGCACTAGTAACTAGCATCTCATCTAACTTTCCCACCATAGAGGACAAGTCCACAAGCGTGAGCTTCACCATTTGGGTCATCGCCATTTCCACATAACCCACTTGTGACTTGGCTCCTCACATACCAAATAGGCAAACACGCTGCACTCTCATTAGATACGATTGGCAGGTCGAAAGCGATCAAGGTAGATCAGTAGCATCTCCCAAAAGCCGCAGTCCGCCAATTTGCTCCAATGTAAAACTTGGACATTAAACTTGCTATCCACACAACTCGTTCTATTCTAGACTAGATGCCTCTACACGTTGAACAACACCATATTACATGGTGGACATGCTCCATGGACCTTTCGCACAAGGGGCACAGGGGATTTACTTGCATATGCTTAGCCAACTTAGCTCGAACTGGCAGCTTAGCCAACTTAGCTCGAACCTGCAGCAGCCACCATTGATGCATCAATTTCCAAAGAACAAAGTTGATCTTCCCAATCTTGCACCCTTGAGACACTTCTTTATATCTCTTCCTCCACCAATCAGGAGACCATTCTTTTCTTAACTCCCCTGCAGGGATGTTAGTTTCATTAAGAAGAGAAACTTTTATATTGGTGTTAAAAGTTTGTATGCCCTAATTAAAAAAAATATTTGAAACATTCGCCAGGATTTGAAACTTTTATGTGAAAAAATAAGAGGTTTTGCTAGGATTTATATATTTTACTTCAAAAATCAAAAGAAAATAGAAAAAATTGTGCTATATTCTATCAATTTTGTGAAACAAAAAAAATAGCTCGATAAACTTTCGCTAGAATTTTGTATTAATATATATATATATATACCTTCGATAAAAACATCCATGCTCCCCTGTAAGAGACCATTCCTCGAAAAGGCATTTATAGATACCCTTGGCAGTTATCTTCCTTAGCTGGCTCTTCCCCACATACCATTGAGCTAGTCTCATCCCCTTGGCCTCAATGCAATTAGTAGGACACATCTCATAAAAACTCCTTAATATCATGTGTATCTTCCTTAGCTGACTCTTCCCCACATACCATTGAGCTAGTCTCATCCCCTTGGCCTCAATGCAGTTAGTAGAACACATCTCAGGAAAATTCTTTAATATCATGCGTATCAAAGCCGTCTCATGCACACTCAATGAAAATTGGCAAACTTATATCGGCATCCAATCCCCTTCCGTGGGTTTCATATTTGAGGCCAATACACTAGCCCCTTTTAACAAATATTGCATGTACAATCTAGATTCAAGAATGCATTCCCCTCCACAAGAAGAGTCCTCCTCCACACGGAGACTAGCATCCCCACAAAGTCCTCTCAAAGCCTTCCATGAGCACTTGGAAAAAACTACCTTCTATGCCACCACAATTCTCGACATTAGATCTGACTCTGTCACTTGTAGCGAAAAATTTGAAAACAGCTTTTATACCACATCAATCGCCCCCAACCTCCCACTTTCACACATCTAGATTGCTCTATGTACGAGTGATCAAACTCCACCCATGGGGCAGAGCCTTCAAATAGTTTAGCAACCCGCTTTCCAATAAGGGAAATATTCTTTGTTGCAATATCCGGCATACCCAAACCACTCTGTTGCTTTGGGGCCTTCAAAGCATCCCATGGAACCCGATCAAAGGAAAGCTCTAAAGCATCTCTCCACCTCCACCCATTTAAAATGGCGAAAGTGTCCCACTGTATCCACATATGTTGTTGTAGTCGATGGGATATGCTTGATCACTAGAGCCTTGGCATTTGATCCTAAACTTAATCCATACTAGCCCCTGAGCTTCGATCTTATTTGGTCCATGAATTGATTAAGTCTATGTTGCAAAGTAAGACCCAATCTCAAAGATGCTCCCAAATACCGAACCACCTCCCCATGAGGTATCCCCAATCTGGCAGCCGATCCAGTGAGAATCTCAATGCAAAAGGCTTTTGCCAACTGCAAAAGGAACCAATACAAAAGACCGACATGATCTTTCTTAGAGTTTCAACACATTCCTGATTCTCTTTGCAAAACGTCATAAGGTCATCAGTAAACATTTGTGGACTAACCTGCTTACTAGGTGGTAGTGCTTCCCCTTCCAGCTTACCCTCAGCCAATGCTTTCTTGAGCAGCATATGTGATAGTGGAATCGACCCAATTGCAAATAAGAGCGGAGCTAATGGAAACCCTTGTCGGATAGATCGTCTCAACTGAAAACACCCTACCACCCTCCCATTCAAACAGAGGGCTATTGATGCATTCCCAAACAGTGACACCACCATTGCAAGACTGCTCACCAACCCAAGCCTATCCAAGACCGCCAAGATAAAATCGCACTGGATCCTATCATATGCTTTATCTAGGTCTTACTCGAATAAAAAGCATTTTTGACTAGACAACCATGCATAATCCAAAGCCACAGAGATATTTATGATGTCAAAAATCTCTCAGTCTTTCACAAATCTGCACTACTCCTTATCAACAACTTACATACATACCTCATGAATCCTAAGGGCTAACGCTTTAGCTATGATTTTGTAAGATGTGTTCAACATAGAAATAGGTCTCCAATACCCAACTCGCAACCTCCTCTGCCTCTTAGGAAAGAGCTTAATCAAGCCCATATTAACATCCCTTGACAACAAGCCCTTGCATACATCATCATTGGCAATTTTCACTAAACGGATCCCCATTACGTCCCAACAAGCAACAAATAATTCCAAGGTTAACCCATCAGACCCCAGAGCCCTATCCTTCTTAGTCTTTTTCAAGGCATTCCACGGCTATCCACTGAAAATTTATAAGCTAAAAAACCTCGTTGATGTGACAATTCTAACATAGAGGGCTTTAGTATGATTTTCCACCCAGCCACAGATTCTCTCTTGAACTCCCGCCCTCGATGCTTCTTCCCATCAGATCCCTTACCATCGACCTTCTAAAATGGAGCTCCCTTCGTCTGGATGCTCCACCATGCCCAATGCCC
This sequence comes from Dipteris shenzhenensis, assembly GCF_047967505.1. NCBI lineage: Eukaryota > Viridiplantae > Streptophyta > Polypodiopsida > Gleicheniales > Dipteridaceae > Dipteris > Dipteris shenzhenensis. The sequence continues at coordinate 53,947,575 of NC_141601.1, forward strand.
ACCATGTTCCACCTTCTTTGTGTGCCATGTGTCCACATGGAGGTCCTCTTAATTCCCTATCAAGGGCATTTCAAGTGCACATTCATTTAGTGCCTAGGTTTGAGATTAGTCCCTAGACCCTAGCCTTTCAATCCACATTTGTGAGCATTATCAAGCCCTCTTGGTTTCCCACCTCACGATAATCACATTATGGGCTTCCACGATTATGGCTGACGTATCAATTGACCCTCAAAAACCCGAGGCTGCAACCCTGCCAAAGTCTCTACCACTGCTTGATGCCATTGCCCATCTTGCCATGGCATGTGCACTCACTAAACGAGACAAATGCGACTTAAAGACATTTAGAATACGCCAATATTCAGTCACCAAATCACTTGAAACATCCTGAACTCTATCCACCGTTTCCTTAGTTGCTTCCTCTTCACTGCATTAAAGAAAACTTACTTGGATAGACACCCAACTCGAACCACGTTTGCCTACTATGAATGCGAGCACGGTCAATCTCCTCGACCTCCCTAGCTTGCATTTCCTCTCCAAGCATACACCCTCCCAAACTTCCTTCTCTAGCAACAAAACAACTCTCCCAAGATGCAAACAATCATCCTCAACTTCCGTGAAGTTCCAAACCCTTCCTACATTCCATCGTTGATCCACTAGAGCAGCTTTAAGGGACTCCCAGCAAGCACACCAATCGTTCGGCACATACATGATCAAGACATTAAACTTAAATGCTTCCACAACTATAGAATCCACTACAAACCCCTCCTACATTCCACCATTCATCCACCTAAGCAGCTTTAAGGGACTCCCAGCAAGCACACCAATCATTTGGCGCACACATGATTAAGACATTAAACTTAAATGCTTCCACAACTATAGAATCCACTACAAACCCCCCCTCATCATGACAAAACACATCCCTAAGACCTAAAGAACCTTCAGCTAATATAGCTGAACCACCCTTTCCCGTTGCTGGGTAGTTTACTAATAGATAATACCCTAGCTTTCGAAGTTAAAACCAAAACACATCCCCTTCCCCACACTTTACTTCCTAGAGAAGAAGATCTTCTTTGAGCTTTCGAGTAACCAAAATGGGTTAGAACACCCTCTTAGATTCCACAACATCACCACAATAGGCCTTACCTCACCGTCCACAGACCGAACTAAGGGGCTATTGATTTGCAAGGGCTCGATAAGCATCCTTGAAGAAGTTAAATCGATAAGTGTTGCCTTGCCTTACACTTCGAGCCACACCTTTAAGCCGTTTTGAGATGGACCTGCTCTAGGAGCTTCTGCACTATGATTGTTGGCTGCAAGAACCTTCCCTTTTGCTATGATTTACCTCTAGAAATCTTCTTCTTGCACATCCATAGGTCTACCTGCTTGCTAGACTTCATCTTTCTTCTGCATGATCATCGGAACACCTTCCTTTAGCTTTTCAACCCCTTTCTTAGCTACAAACATTTGATCTAGATTGGAAAGGTCAATATCCTTCCTTTCATGTGATGAACCTCTAGCATTAGACCTTGAAACCACTCATGCATCCTAGACCAAAGGCCGAGAGCCATCATGCAACAATTCTTTTGTTTTTCCCTTCTTTCCTGTTACGGAGTTGTATTCCTTGCTATGTTAATTATTTTATTTTAGTCAAGTATGACTATGTCAAAGTATTCCATAGGAGCACATCGGACGCGGCGAGCTTGCTAGTGGATGGTTTGTGGCTTCCTAGTGGATGGTTTGTGGGGTTTGGGACACCTAACTACTTGTGTTTTCCCAGGCTAGATGGTTAGTATTGTGAGTGATTCCATGTTAATACTAATGGCGGCACTGGTGTTACTGGTGTTTTGGCAATTAGTCGCAAGGCGTGTAATTTGATGTTTGTATATAAGCATATAATTGTGTTGCCCGATCAGTTGGTGTGATGGTTCATTAATTGATTGTAGCAACTAACACAATTGGTGGCTTGAGTATAGATGATGAGTTGGATAATGAGAACATGGTAAAGGCCATTTGGATTGATTGAAATATCAAATGGTGAAGGTGATTAATTGAAGTATCAAATGGTTGCCAAAGGCCATGGGCCATATTGTAAAGTAATGAATATTAAGCCATGGGCTAATTTATTTTATTAATTGTGGATGAGGACATATTAAGCCTTGTGATATTTTAGGCTCGTGAAGCTATGTTGAGCAATCCCTCTAATTGTGGACAAGGGATGCTTTTGGATGTGCTAGTATTGGCTCGTTGCTTTTTTGGAATTACAATTATAAATACTCTAATGGGAAGCAAGAGCCACCTTCTAGGAGGGGCAGATTGAACCTCGTGCAATTCTTTCTCTTCTCTCCCCTTGTTATTTCCTTGTTCTTGGTTTCTATGGTTTTGATAAATCATGACTTTATGATCTTGTTTAATTTTAATTTTCGTAACATTGCCAACCACATACCACATTTCCACATCTGGGGAGCTTGTCAGAATCCTTTCATAAGACAAATCCACCGTCCTTGTTCCATCATGCGACACTTCCGAGCCATGCATGTCACTCGATCCAACTTCCTGGTCCTTAGAAAGCTGCTCTGAAAGCCAATCAGTGCTTTCGACCTACTCCTTAGCAGGCAATTTCATGCTAGCTATTTTAGGATAGTTCCTTGCAAAATGCAATGTATCTCTACATATGTAACAAGAGTTCAGAAAAGCACCAGCATGCACCTAATGTGCAATAACCATCCCGTTCTGCAACTCAAACTCCACAAAATCCGTCTTCTCAAGGCTTCTGTCCCAAAGGATCCAAGCCCTCCTAAGATTCGACAGGGTTTTAGATGGTGGTGAGACAAGAAGCACATGCCCCAATGTAGTAGCAATATGCTCCACTAACTCCCCAATAATCACAAGAAGATTTGGTAGATCAATCCAAATGGTTCATTCATGATACAAGAATTCATCAACGCTGAAGCTAGGACCATGGATGATTTTTTCCTGTTAGTTTCGTTAAGAAGCGATACTTTTATATTGGTGTTGAAAGTTTGGATGCCCTAATAAAAATAAAAGTTTGGAACGTTTGCTAAGATTTGAAACTTTTATGAGAAAAAATTTGCAGTTTCGCTAGATTTACAACATTTTCTTCAAATTTCAAATGAAAACATAATAGATTGTAATACAATCTATCAATATTATGAAATTGAAAAAGCTTGCTTGAGAAACTTTCGCCAAGATTTTATATTAATATATAAGTAGAGATTTGATAAAAACATCCCTGGCTAGGGCTCTAAGGGATAACCAAATCTAATTTAGCATGTTTATTTTTTTAAAAGAAAAATCAAAGCCAATTCCAAAGGCCTAGGTTTTCAAACATGCATAGATGTTTCCTTTTTATTGACATTGAGATCCATTTTAATTGGATTTGAAGAGGAAATATCAACAAAATCTTGCAACATTACTAATTATCTCTTTAATATGATAGTGAAAGAGGCCGAAAGAATTTATGGATCATTAGTAATATGTATGAGCTCCAAAAAGAATGAACCATTAAAATGGTTCGGGTGTTTAATATCTAATCAATCCTTCAAATGCTACAAAACAAATAATTATGGCTCATGGTAGCGGCATAATGTTGGACTAGCATTTAAGAATGGACCATTACATTAAATTTGGGGGTTAAGGATCAGATCAATCCTTCAAATGATTTAATACAAAGAACTGTGGTCCATGTTACATGTTAAAAACCCAAACTTCACTCATATACAAAGTCATGAAAGAATGGTGGAGACCTCTTGATTATCATTACATATACTATATGGTCTGATATTCTGAAACCTAAAGGCATTATCTATGGCTTTACACATGAACCCAAGCATCATGACCAGTGATACGTAGATATGGTTTCATCGAGGTGATATACAAGATGGGGACCTTTGAATGATGCTAGTATCTTATATGGTCCCAAAAATTACAAAGTCTAAAATATGCAAAGTCCAAAAAAACGTGATATACATGAAAATGCTCATGAAGGAACGAAACATCATGGGAAATGAACTGACTGAGTCGGCTGAGCTTCTACAATGACTATAAAAAGCTTCCGTGTCTTTGGAAGAATTATAACATGGAGCATATGGATACCTGTGACTCAATCATTGGGGTGCCACATGATGCACTGCCATCCAAGGTCGATAAGATTTCCTAGTGTAAATATCTTTTGATGTTGTGACATCGATAACAAGTGGAGCTGTGCTTTGAAGCCTACAGTCCCACAATTTAAGGTTCTTATTCTAACTCGTCCTTGTTGTGGATGGATGCATGTGTGGAGCTCCTTCAATATCATTCGGTATTTATAAAGATTATCTTGTCACATATTGTCTTGATTGATAAGTCTAAGATGGATAATGTTTGTCTTGAAAAAGCACACACACATGTGGGGGGATGGAGAAGGGAGGGTAATCCTCATCTATTGCCATCCATAACATTTATCCAATCTTTTTCTTATCTAATTTAAACAGGACTATGCTTGGCACGGTCATCTGATAAAAATGGGATATATTGATCCCCTTCTGGCTCCTTCCATCCATCCACCCTGACCACCTGACCACTCAGAGAGGGGCAAAGGCACTTAGAGTGCTAGAGAGGGTGGAAGAAGAGGAACTATCTCGCTCTAGTAAATCAAAGGCTCTAGGTCTGGATGCAATAAATGTTCCAAGAGGACCCAGTGCTACAGAACCTAAGAGAGGAAGGAGACGTTTACGGTCTTGAGAATTTGCTATCGGTAGATAGGGGGAACCTCTCAAGAACCTTACGATAGCATCGGGTTAGCATCCTTCCTCTCCACAGAGGTTAAGATGCCCATCGCATCCTCATTAAGAGAGAATCATACCCCCTGGCAAGACCTCTCAAACAGGATGAATGGGAAATTTCTGCCCCTAGGACCTACCAGCCCCAAAGTCAAGCAACCGCAGGAGGAAAGCCAGAACCTACCCAAGGTCCCCATCAATAAGTTAGGCCAATACTTTGAAGATGATGACACTAAATTTGCAATTATCCCCATAACCTACTAGAACCAAAATGTTTACACCATCTTGGATGGGGGAGTGGGTGTGAGTGTCCTTTACGGTCTTGAAGATCCACTATCAATAGGAAGAGATACCTCTCAGGAACCATGCAATCGTGTTGGTTTAGTGGCCTTCCTCTCCACAGAGGTTAAGATGCTAAGTTCATCCTTTTTTTAAGAGGGAATCCCACCCTCTGGCGAGACCTTTCAAACTGGATGAACAGGTAATTGTTGCCCCAAGGTCCTACCAGCCCCAAAGTCGACTAACAACAAGAGGAGAGCCGGAACCTACCCAAGGTCCCCATCAATAAGCTAGGCCAATATTTTGAAGGTGATGATACTAATGTAGTTATTCCCATAACCTACTAGAACCAAAAGGTTGATGCCATCCTAAATGGGGGAGCAAGTGTGAGTGTCTGCACCATGGAATGTTAGGAGAGGTGGGGAAAGCCTTCCCTTGAGTAAACCCACCTAGTAGTGAAGCTAGCCAACGACGGAATTGCTAAACCCCTGGAATTCCTCACGGGTATTAACACTAGTTTGGTAGCATAACATGACATAAAAGTGTCCTTTTGAGGTTTTGGCAAAAAACTCACACTTTGTTGTAGATGTGTTTTTTGGTGATTTCCTCTCTTGAGCTTAAAGTAGACTCATAGGATCATTATCTAAAAATATAAGGAGCATAAAAAACCATTACATGTGATTACAAAATGCTCACAAATGTATGGTAACAAAGTCTTTCACCCAAACAGTACTCAGATTTGAAACTTTATGTAGCATGCCTGAAAATAAAATTGATTTCAAGGAGCTAACATTTTTTTCAAAGTGTTTATAAGTATATAAAACACCTAAGAGTGACAAAACTTTGTTTAAAAATCATTTTGCAAAGATTAATAAATCAATTATCAAGAGTGGTTAGCCTAGCATGTTGCATTATAAGTCACATTTCATAAATAAGCATCTTTATATACTACACATAATAGCCACCACAAAGTGTCATATCTTAGCTATATTATATCAAGGGAAAGTCACCACATCTTAATAAAATCTAAAACTAAAAGAGATGAAGTGCTCCTAATATCAACTACCAAAACAAATTCTGCATTACACATCACTTTTATAGTTTTTAATTATCATGTATATAAGTGTTCTACATATAACTTTTTAAAATTAGTATCACTCATTCCTGACTAGAGGCACTCTATAAGTATAATTTAAATGTATGAAGGTTCTTATGATATCCTTTAACCCTTGTATCTTGAATTTAGGGTGGATTATAGCATAATTAACAATCAATATACTATTTGAATTTGGTGTTCTACATGACATTAGGTCCCCTAAAAACTCACGCTACTCCATAATATCATATTGAAGACATATACAAAGTATGGTTGAGCTTGGAGCTTGTTACACATAGTATGGTTGAGTTTGGAACTTGTTAGACAAAGTATGGTTGAGTTTGAAACTTGTTAGACATGTCACACTACTCCATATACAAAGTATGGTTGAGTTTGGAACTTGTTAGACATGTCAAAGAATTTGCAAAAGATCAAAATTTTCCTCGCCATCAGCATTCACTAAAATTATAGTTAAGGCCATAGATCATAATGAGTATGATTATCTAGCTCCAAGCAAATATAAACATATGTGTTATAGTTATCCTTAGGCTCTAAGACTTAGAAACTCTAAGAAAACTCATTCTAAGTAAGAAGTATGGCCATTTTATCTAATACCTGAGAAAGCAGCTTGAGATGTCCATGCTAGGTTGACCTTAAAACTTTATTTAGAACTCAAAGTAATAGTTGAAAGTATCAATCCATTATAATTTCAAGTTTTTTTTAGAATATAAGCTATTATGGCAAATAATCAAAACCTTAAAATACATTATCGTTGATGGTTTTGAATAATTCTAGGAAGTTGCTAAGTTAATATGAGTCCTAGGAAATTTTTATGTCCTTCTGCCAAACTAGTGCTAACACTAAGGTATTCAGCTTCACGTATGGGCCTGTTCGGACTCGTACATGATTGGCGCATCGACATCTATTTACAGCATGAAGAGTGAGTGGACTTGCGTATATACAAGGCCCCTCCCACTGAGACAACTGTTTGCCGTGGAATCTGATACCAACAAACCACAGCCTTGCAACAACTATTCCAAACTTAAGGATAAGACGAGAAGGAGGCAGATGAATTTTGGTATGCTCCTATCCCCAAGCCAGAGTTCTCTTAGGATTGGATGCAAATTTTGGTAAATAGCAACGTCCCAGAAAGAATACAATTCCAAATAAAAATCTATGAGCGTGAAGAGTTGAGCACAGTGGTTCCTCTCACAAAGTTAACATGCTCAAACCCTACGAGGTGAGAAGAGGGTCAGTAAGGGTCAAATCAGACCTCCACTGGCTAAGATATGTGGATGCCACTATTTCTCACCATTAATTCTCAATTGGGATTCTAGGTTGAGTAAAGTTACCTGTCCCATTAGATCCGTATGTGCCATGAAGGAGCCCCCATTAGGTACGAAGCTCCCAAGTTCCAAAAGCCTGGAAGCCCCCACCGGGACCAAGAGCGACACCACCCCATGAGGATGTTGAGATATCAAGCTCCACTCGTGATATGCCAGGGTGACCGTTGTGCATTTATGTCACCGACTTGTTAGATATAGATGTGGTTGGTACACCGCCCATGAATAATAGTTGGATGACATCTATCATTATGTACTCTAGTTAGTGGCTCAATTAGTATGCCACCTTAGTTAGCTAAGTTTGGTTTGAGACCCACATATAGGGTTCACCTATTATTTTGTACTGAGAGTTCTTTTGGCTTTCACAACTAAGAAGAGGAAAACTATTTTCAACCTCCACCTTTGTGTATATTCCCCCATTGTGTATGTGAGAAAGCCGCAAGTGAGACTCCTTCCTTCTCTCCCACTCTCTTCACATGGTATCAGAGCTCGGTTCATGGTAAGGAGCTCAAGAAAGCAAACCAAGTTCACGGTGTCCTAGTAAGAGGATCAGTGTTGCTTTCCTTTTTTTCGAGTTTGGGAGCAAATCTCTGCAGGTAGCACAGCCAAAAAGTGCAAGAGTGCACTATCTCAGATTGGGATGCCCTTCACGGCGTGGCGAGAGGGCAATATATGCCACGGGTAAGGGCAAAGCCCTTGGTGAAATTATTTTTTTGATTTGAGGCCATTTTGGGGCCCGTTTTGGTGGCAGAAGTTTTCCACAGGCACTTAGGAAAGTGCCCTATTTTGCTGTGTGATCACTGTTCTGCAGGTCAGTGAAAAGTTATCATAAAAATTACATCGTATGCCTAATATCTCAATATCTTTGCGTAGATGTATATGATGTAATTTCTATGATAATTAGGCATCTAATCATTCTTATTGCCTGTTGATGCATAATCGTCACTAGGAAGTGACTGTGTGGTCAAATACCACTTTCGTCAGTTTTGCAGATTTGCCCTTGTGAGGCAGAAGTTGTGTTTTTTTGCAGTGACAGAATATTTTGCAATGTTTTGTAATGGTGTCTGATGCTCTTTCACAGATTGTCACTGAAAAGCTTAACAAGAACAACTTCCAAGCATGGAAGTTTAGAATGACAAATTTCCTTAAGGGAAAAGGCTATTGGGAGTTCATTACTGGAGCTGAATAAGAACTAGTTATTTCTATTGTTCCCAATCAACAGGAGTTGCAGGCATTTAAAGGCTAGCATGAGAGAGCCAGAAAAGTTATGTACTGGCTATCTATCAGTATTTCAGATTCTATGAGTGTGCATATTCAGGATACAAGCACACCGAAGGAGGTGTGGGATAGTTTGACAAAAATGTATAGCACAAATACGCAAGCCAAGAAAATGCAGCTCAAGCAGGAGTCGCATAATGTGCAGAGAAAAAAATATGAGCATCAATGACTACCACATGAAGGTGAAGAAGATTGCAAATGCACTTGCTTCTATTGGGTCGCCAGTAGAAGATGATGACTTAGTTTCTATGACCTTGAATGGTCTAGGAAAGGATTGCGCACAATTCTGGACATCCATTGCCATCAATGAGAATTTTCCTGATTTTGAGGAGTTGATTGCTCTTCTAATTTCTAAAGAGCAGAGAAATGGTGGTGCATATTATTCAGGAGGAACTTTAAAAGAAGTTGTCTTCTACTCAAATGTCGGAAAAGGTAGAGGCAAAGGTAGAGCAGGCGATTTAGAGATCGTGGTAGAAATCAGAATATGCAGCAAATTCAAGAAAACTAGTCCTATGGAGGAGGACGTGACAAAGTGAGGGATCAAGGAGGATCAAAGCACCACAACAGAGACATAGGGTATCAAACACTTAATCTATTGCAAATATGTGTACTCAACAATACATGATAGGCTTCTTATATAGAGAGAGCCTTTAGAATAGTCAAACCATGTGGGATCCTCTGATCCACATCTCCACATCATGTAGTCCACATCCTAGGGCATACCTTAGCCTTTAATTATGTGCTCATGGCACCACAACTCTCAACACCTTCCCTTGGTGCCATAATCCTTTGGCTACTGCAAGGTGGTCAGATGTGAGTTACAAATCCATCACCTCCCCTTAGTGCATGCATTGCTACTTAAGGTGGTCAAGTGTGGTTTTTACATGTCAATACCTCCCCTGGGAGCTACTCTCAGGTGGTTTGGCTTGATTTACAAAATATAGGTAAGGTTGGCAAGGTTTTTGTTTCTCAATACATTCCATTGATGTCAGCTTTTGGCTTATGGCTTGATGACAATGCTATGTAGTTGACCTATTGGTTCTTCAATTTGCAATCTTCTTCCTTGTGTCCCAGCTTCTTACAATGGTGACACTTTGGTTTGTTCTTCAGTCTACAGTCACTTTGATAGTGACCCATCCTTTCGCAATGGTAGCACTTTGTTGATGTTTTACTGAATAGTGCTTGTTCTGTAGATGTTGATGTCGATGTCGATGCCTTCAACTCTCTTTCTTTTTCAAGAAGAGAGGATACACATTCCTCAAACTTTGTATCTAGCAAATTCTTCAAAGTGGTGTCAGTGCACTATACTCTATAGGCATGCTTTTAAGGAGAATTGCAAGTGCATCTTTCTCTCCTACTTTTGCATTTATGCGCTCTAGTTGGGTCATAATGCTTTTGATTTTGTTGACAAATTGTGCCATGGATTCGTTGAAGCCCATGTGCATACCATAGAATTCAATCTTAAGATGGATTTCTTGGTTTTTGGCTTTTGCACCAAACACTGTGTTCAACTCATCCCATGCATCCTTGGCATGATCCTTGGAGTCTATATGATGAATTATGTTTGGACCCAAGTGTAAACCAATGAGTGATAGTGCCGCTTCATCTTTTTCCTTCCAGGCATCATTTTGTGCAGTGGGCATTTCTTCTTTTATAGTCTTCCAAAGCTTTTGATGCATCAGGAGATACCTTCATTACCTCAACCAAGATGATACACTTCCTTTTACACATGCATGCACTATGTTTTCTTACCACACTTAAGCCTACGTCTCTCAAAATTAGTAGTAGAGAAATCCAAGTTGGATGTGAGATTTGAAGGATGACAAATTGATATGGTTAAAGTCCATGTCACTATATCATATAGGTTGCAACAACTAAGGAAGAATTATGAGCTCTTGTGAGCATAGTCTTATTCATTTATTTGTTGGGATTCAATTTCCAAAAGGAAAAAAACTTTGTGCATCACCAATTTAATAATAAAATACCACCCCAGACATTTACAAGAAGGCCTTGGTCCTAATGGACATTGTGTTGTGTCTCATCTCTATATTTTTATTCATTCTTGTTTTTAAATGGTAAGATTAAAGTACAATTTCAAAGTTTTATTCACAAAAATTTTGCAGATAAGGGCCTTTACAAATAGGCCTTGAGTGCACATGATATGTACTATTTATACATAGTGACGCCCTCGCACCCTAGTGCTAAAGTAAAGGGTGCAAGGATTGTGAAATAGAGGAAGAAATTATGATTAGTAGATTTGATTTGTGCCCATCTCTCAAGGCCTTATACTACTCAAAAAACCATTTCAATGGCCATAACCCATAAGACTCTATTTTGTGTGTTATTGTCTATTTTCTTTCTTGTGTTTGTGCTTTGTTGATGGGCATCTAATCTGTTCATTAATCTAAACATGGTCTACATAGCCTAGTTTTGCAACGTTACCCAGCTCAGAGCAATGACATGTCTTTCTATGGTTGTTTCCTCATCTCTAAGGACCATGCTTGCCTTTTAAACAACGTATATGCTCGAATGCTTCGCATTCCCCACAACTATGTCCAATTCCCACCCATTTCTTGTGATAGAACTACAAATCACTTGCATTTGACAAAACAATTGCAGGGCCTCAAAGCCATATCATGCTTGATGGACTATCATCATGGCATTCCAAGTTCTCAACCTTTTGCATTCCATTGTGACATCTTTGCAAAACACTCCATAGGTTTTGACTTATTATGATCGTTGCATTCAAATATCAAAATCCCTAAGACAACCTTTACTGATTGAATCTGAGATTAATGTCTCACGTAATTATGCTTCTTGTATGTTAGACCCCATAAGAAGTAGGAAACAATTTCAAAATTTTCCATCAGTGTATTGTGAAGCTGCACTACCAACCCTTAATAGAATCTTATTTGAGTCCTTAGCCATTGTAAAAATGTTGATCTTTAGATGGGAAGTATAGTAATGCAGTATATTATCTCTCAAGGAGAACCATAAAAGGGGGCATCATATCTCTAAAAGATACAAAACATATTGCGAAGACAACCAAGGACATAAGTTCAAGAAACTTTATCGCTAGTGCTTTGATTGAGATCCCTCATCAAAATAATATGGTCTAATCTGTGCTTATATGTATAAGCATTCTCTTTTAAAATATAAGATTTTTGGATTGATTATCATCTACCATGATTGGGTTACATGATTTCTACCTTTGCCTATATGCTTTCAATAATCTATGCTAATCTTCTTCTTACTAGTTCATGTGTTGGTTACTATTTGAAGAAAAACATGCATTTTTTCTTGCCTGCCTCACATTGACACTTTGTGAATGCCAACATATCACTCTTGTTGCCTTCTACAAATTGCATAACGCATTGTTAAAATGGGATGCGTCAATTTTACGAGCAAAAACCTATGAGCAGGTTTATATGAGCGTGTTTTTCAAGAGATTTTAAAAATAGTATTTCTTTAGGAAACATGGTTTTTACACTTTTATTTTCATTAGAACTAGATCCCTTTATCATAAAAATATACAGATTAGTCACTCATTCATTTTTACATAACATAAATCTTCTTATTCATAGACATCCCTTTGTACCCTTGTTATTACCTTAAAAAAGTATTGAAAATTAATTCATTTAAGAAACATCCCTCATAATCACTCTCAATATAATAGTATTATACATAAATAATTACTTATTAAACACATTTATATCATATGGCAATATCTTTCAAGTGTTTTTATAGTATTAATAACAAGTTATTTATGGACATGTTTCTACAAAAGTTTAAATTACTGTAAATAAGTATTAACTTGGGCTTATATATCACTCTCATAAAATATGTGTAATATTTAATACTATATATGCAAGGTTTTCCAAAATGTAACCCCATAGATGTGCTCAAATGGGGTTTTGCAATCAATTTGAATGGCTGAATGAATATATTTGGACATTGGATGTGAAAGTTATGTCACTTTTAAAAGTGCTGCCCAAGGTAGTTTCGCCAATGAAACTACCTTGAAAAACCTTGTTCAAAGGGGTTTCGCTGGCGAAACTACCTTGATGGCTTGTTTCAATGAGTTTTCTTTAGAGAAACCCTTTCATGAAGATAGGTTGAGAGAGGTTTTTCAATGTCACCCCCTATTAAGTAAAAAGTTGTAAGAAGAATCATACGGGAATTTTCATAGAGAAGTCTACTCTACATGTGGGTTTCTTCAAAAGCCATCCCATTATGTTCTCACCATTCCCAAAGATTCACATAAATATTCGTGTATAAAATAGGCATTCCTATAATACTTTTCATATTTCTAAGTGAAACTATGTTTTCTTCTGAACCATCTTTGTCATATTTTTGCATAGTTGGAAGCTTTTTTTTTCCTTCGCTCGGATGCTCGGAAGATTTCGCTCGAAAAATGATCATCCCCGTTAAAATGGCCAAAGAGTCTACCTTAATAATATCAAGTATCTGCGTTCCAAGGATAATTCAAGGCATGGATGATCCTCTCTATTCCCTTATTGACTATCAATAAGTATCTTATGACATAGATACACATTGCACACCATGTCTCTTAATGACCATCAAGAATCTCTATGGTAATCCCTTCAGCATACTACCTCAATGACCTTGCAACAAGTCCTAGGTAGGTTATATCGTTATTCTGTAATGACAAACCCTAATTTTAAAAATATGCAATCTCCAAATCTTCAAATCCTTGGCCTCTTATGTCTTTACTGTGATAATATCTGCCTCCTTGAATTCTTTGGGTCAATGTATGATCGGGTGTAGCCAATCACAAAACTATTTTAGGGGCATTTTTGGGGCCAGTACATGACATGCTAGTTAGTGATGTTTTGAATTTTGGGTGGACCCGAGCTCTCACCAAAATCTTCCCCAATGTAATGATTGACTTATTGGAATATAATGAGATGAAATCTGTCAAAGATTGCTATTTAGAAATTAGAACATTGCAGAGCTCGACACATATCACTATACAAGTAGTTCTACCCTCCTTCACACAATCTCTGCACTGCATCTTTGTGCATCAGACTATCCACAGTCTATCATGTCATCTACACACAGCTTTTCCACTCTAATCTAGATTCATGACCACCACATTGATGGTAGCTTGCTGCGACCATAACACTAGTTCTTGGAGGTGGCTGTAGCTACTCCTAATTAAACCAAAGAAAATGTATTTATCTTAATCACTAGAGTCCCACAATTGTTTATATATTTCACATTGAGGGGGACCCTTTCTTCTCAGCATGCCATCGAGCAGGTTTAAAACCAGCCTACTAGTTGGAACAGTTCATGTTGTTATAGTATAATGAGAGTGTAATTAATAGTATAAAGCAAGAGGCTAAAAGTTAATCCAAAACAAACACCCATTGCATTGTTTCTATTTTAGTGCAGGTTGTTAATCCTAAACCAAGGAGAATGTGTTTCCTTGCAACCATTGTGTTGGTTCTTGAATTTCACAATAAATGGTAAACGAGGGTAATTTGTGCTTCTTTAGAACGACTTTCACTACCCAGAAGTAATAGTAACTATAGTTTTTATGATAATAGTATTATATTAAAGCTGAAACAAAAGAGAGATAAAGTTAAACAAAATAGATTACATCCAAAGAGGAACTTCTTAGCACTCGTTACATCTTTGTGGCACTTCTTTTAACTTTTAGCACTTTTAGCACTTGTCAACTCAACACCACTGTGATGGCGAGACTTGTGTCACTTTTGGCCCTAATAGTGGAATGTAAGTATCTCATTTCCCTTGCCTTCGGAGACACTTTGCCCAAATTTTTTGGCCAATATTTGTCCTAAGTTTGGTAGCCAAAGTGTCTCAATAGGCAATGGAATGGAAAAACCTGGGCTCAAGGATTCCTAACATCTTCATGAAATCGACCCAAAAGTGGAAAAACATTCATCAATTGTCGCAAAAGTGGATCCACAACTATATCACAGACGCCCAACATCTTTGACATTTTCCTCACCTTCTAGGTGAAGAGGGAAATGGCAAGGCCACCTGGTGCCTTGTTGGATCTTTTGATTGGACTGCTTGAAGGTGCTTGCCACCTGTGCTTCATTGCTCTCAATCTTCCTTCCTCTGACTTGGAAGGTCTTTGTTGTTGAATTGTAATTGTCGATTGCTTGGCTCGACCATTCACTTTTGGAATGGTAGCCCGCCGATGATGGGTCTGCAAGAGAACCAGAAGAAGGGTGTCCCTTTAGTGCTTTGCTAAGAGTAGGTCTCGGGGGGTGCACTACTAAGAAATACTAGGTATCACGTGCATTCAAGGGTATTCAAAAAACCCCTCAAATACTTTTTTCCCTCAATAAAACCACCCCTGTTTACTTATGAACTAACAAAAATTTTCTAATATAGAATTAAGAAACCCCTCGTATTATTGTAACCCTATTAAATTTTTCCAAAAGTGGGATTAAAATACCCCTCCTTTTGAATGCACGTGATACAATAAAATTTTTTGAGGTGAAACCCCAGAGGACTAGGTTCTCCACCTCTGCATGGTCGCTAAGGGAAACGATCTCAACAAGGGACACACACACACTTAAGGCAATTGAGAAAGTATTAGAAAAGAAAATAACAAGACATAAATTAATAATAATGGAAAATTTTGGCAAAATAAAGAGAAAAATAATAAACAATTTTTTCAGAAATTTGAGAAAATAAGGAGACTAAGTTAAAAGATCGGGTTTAAATAATTAAAACTTTTTTTTTGAAAAATTAGAAAAGTAGAGAGAGGGAGAGAGAGAGAGAGAGAGAGAGAGAGAGAGAGAGAGAGAGAGAGAGAGTAGAGAAAAAATAGATAAAAAATTAAGAGACTTTTAGGAAAAGATAAAGTAAGTAAAATTGAAAAAAAAATATATAGAAATAATAGGGAGAATTAGGAAATAATTAGAGGAGTTAGGAAATTAAGAAAAAAATAAAAGAGAAAAAAAGCAAGGATAAGGGATAATAGAAACAATTAGGAGAAACTAGTGAAAACTAAAGAGGTGGTAGAGTGGGACGAATAGCGAGGTTTTAGGGGGGGCATTTTAGGAGAAAGAGAGGGAAAGAAGGGTAAAGAAAGAGTGAGGAAAAAATTCTAGAGCGAGAGAAAGGGGAAAAGGCAGTTTTAAAGGAATTTCAAAGGAATATAAAGAGTAGAAAAAATACTTAGTGTGGTCAAGAGGAAAAAAGGAAATGTGTGTGTGTGTGTGTGTGTGTACCCACCTTTGCCCAAGTAGGATACAACACACTAGGTGAGACAATAGGTCATCACCTAGTGTCATGACCTACTGTCTACCCAAAATGGTAAAGAAGTATTGAGGAGTTCCATTTTAAAGAATGGAAAATATGTACTTGAGTAAGGTAGGTTAAAATTTAGCAGTATGGAAGCAAATAGATTAAATTGAGGTCTTAATAAAGGCAATAACAAGTAAGGAGAGGAAAGTGGGCAATTCTGACATTTGTTGGGGTTTGAAAAGTTCTTAAAAAGGTAAGTAGAGTAAAATAGTGTTTGCTCATAAGACCAATGATATAGGCCGAGGACCATGATGCCTTAAATGTATTGTTTAGGAGGCGAGAGCGAGAGTCAGAGTGGGTCCTTGATTCGAAGTGAGAGTCGGAGTTGTTGAGGGTCTTTTATTGGAGCGAGATATCCCAAGAATGTTTCTAAAAGGAAAAAGGGAGAAAAGGGGAACCAAGTTAGATCAGGGAGCCAAAAAGCCAAAGAAAGTCCTTGATGACTTAAAGGTCCTATATGCAACTGTCCAAAGTTGTAGGGTAAAGCGTGTGTGTGTAGAAGGCATTACAACACCCCTTTCCATAGTGAAGAGAAGACAATTTAAAGTAGGAATGAGAAATGTTTAATGATAAACTTTAAAATCAATAGAAAAACCACTATGAATGAAGTAGCATCACTAGAGGGTGAACACATTTTTATGAAAAAAGGAAATGTGAGACGTCCATCTTTGATAAGTCGTTGTTGGTAGCATCATTTTTATTGAAGAGAGGAATCTTCCTACCTACCACCATCCAACAAGCAAAATAGTAAGAACCAGTTTTAACCTTAGTTGGGGAAGACAGGTGTCATAAACACCCCTCCCTTGTTATCAAAGTCACAATAAAAATTAACACTTGGCCATACACTTATCAATCTAAATGTGAAAACAAGATTGTTTGGGTAGAAGAATGAGTTTAGAGGTTATAGGGAGAGGAATATTAAACCTTCGTAAAAGGGGGGTAGGTGAGAAGAGTGTGGTGTGGAAGGGGAGGGGGAGGGAATGGGTTTATGGAAGAAGTGTGGAGGAAAAATAGTGATGCTAGAAGGTATAGTTATTAAACATCCAAGCAACTTGAGAGTGAATTTTAAAACAAATGAATAGAAAGAAAAAAGGGGGAAAAAGTGATTAAAAAGAAATAATCTAACTAAAGGTAAGCAAAAAATAAAGAGCTTTGGATGTGGATGCCAATCCACAAGACAAGAGATTAAGGGGAGGTGGGGGTTTTGAGAAGTGTGAAGAAATTAATGAAAATTGAAGGACCATAGATTAAAGGGGGGGTTAAAATACAAGGATTTAATAAAGGACCATAGATTAAAGAAAGGTACAGAAATTAATGAAAATGAAAGGACCTTAGATTAAAGGAAAGTAAAGAGATAATGGAAGGAGTTGATAGATCTAACTATGAGGGGAAAATATTATAAATAGAGAAGGGGGAGAAAATATAGAGAGAATGAAAATAATGCATATAGAGAAGGGGGAGGGAAAAAGAGAGAAAATAGGGGAAAAAAGGGGGTGAGGTGGGGGTAAAGTTTAGGGTTTAGATTAATGAGGAGAAAGGGTTCCATAAGGTTTAGAGAGGGGGGAAAATAAAAATGAAATAGGGAGGGGTTGGATAAAAAGGGGGGGGGGTGTTACATATAAGGTATATAAAGGGGTCATACCATATAAGATATATAAAGTAGTGTAACAAGAAATAGAATAAGCAGTAAATGGGGTCAAAAGGTTTAGACAAGAAAAGATGAGGAGAAAAGAAAGGACGTGAGAAATTAAGGCAATTGAGAAAGTATTAGAAAAAAAACGAGATAAATTAATAATGATGGAAAATTTTGGCAAAATAAAGTGAAAAATAATAAACAATTTTTTTGCAAATTTGAGAAAATAAGGAGTACTAAGTTAAAATTTAGGGTTTGAATCATTAAAACATTTTTTTTGAAGAAATTAGAAAAGTAGAGAGAGAGAGAGATAGAGAGAGAGTAGAGAAAAAATAGGTATGAAATTAAGAGAATTTTAGGAAAATATTTAGGAAAAGATAAAGTAAGGAAATTTAGAAATAATATATATATATAGAGAGAGAAATAATACGGAGAACCAGGAAATAATTAGAGGAATTAAGAAAAAAATAAAAGAGAAAAAAAGAAAGGATAAGGGATAATAGAAACAATTAGGATAAACCAGTAAAAACGAAAGAGGTGGTAGAGTGGGACGAATTGAGGGGGGAAATTTTAGGAGAAAGAGAGGCGAGAGAAGGGTAAAGAGAGAGCGAGAAAGAAGAAAAGGCAGTTTTAAAGGAATTTCAAAGGAATAGAAAGGGTACAAAAAAAAAAAAGTGTGGTCAAGAGGAAAAAAGGAAAAGTGTGTGTGTGGTTGTGTATGTGTGTACCCACCTTTGCCCCAGGATGATACAACACACAAGGTGAGACAATAGGTCATCACCTTACCCGAAAAGGTAAAGAAGTATTGAAAAGTGCCATTTTAAAGAATGGAAAATATGTACATAAGTAAGGTAGGTAAAAATTTAGTAGTGTGGAAGCAAATAGATTGAGTTGAGGCCTTAATAAAGGCAATAACAAGCAAGGAGAGGAAAGTGGGAAATCCTGGCATTTGTTTGGATTTGAAAAGTCCTTAAAAAGGTAAAAATAAAAAAGTAAGTGGACTAAAATAGTGTTTGCTCATAAGAGCAATGAAAAATTCTAGGGACCATGATGCCTTCAATGTATTGTTTAGGAGGCGGGAGCGAGAGTCGGAGTGGGTCCTCGATTCGGAGCGAGAGTCAGAGTAGTTAAGGGTCTTTGGAGCAAGAAATCCCAAGAATGTTTCTGAAAGGAAAAGGGGAACCAAGTTAGATCAAGGAGTCAAAAAGCCAAAGAAAGGCCTTGATGACTTAAAGGTCCTATGTGCAACCGTCCAAAGTTACAGGGAAAAGCGTGTGTATTGTCTATTTAAGGAAAAAGTAGTAATAGTGAGAAAGAATAATGAAATAATTTTACAAATTAGGAGAAATTAAGGCAATTGAGAAAGTATTAGAAAAAAAATAACAAGAGATAAAATAATAATAATGGAAAATTTTGGCAAAATAAATAGAAAATAATAACAGTCTTTTCGAAAATTTGAGAAAATAAGGAGTACTAAGTTAAAAGATGGAGTTTAAATAATTAAAACTTTTTTTTTAAAGAAATTAGAAAAGTAGAGAGAGAGAGAGAGAGTAGAGAAAAAATAGGTTAAAAATTAAGAGAATTTTAGGAAAATATTTAGGAAAAGATAAAGTAAGGAAAATTAGAAAAACAAAATATGAAATAATTAGAGGAGTTAGGAAATTAAGAAAAAAATAAAAGAGAGAAAAAGAAAGGATAAGGGATAATAGAAACAATTAGGAGAAACCAGTGAAAACTGAAGAGGTGGTAGAGTGGGGTGACTTGGGAGGTTTTAGGGGGGGAATTTTAAGAGAAAGAGAGGGGAGAGATGGGTGAAGAGAGAGTGAGGATTAAATTCTAGAGAGAGAGAAAGGGGGAAATGCAATTTTAATGTAATTTCAAAGGAATATAAACGGTAGAGAAAATAATTAGTGTGGTCAAGAGGAAAAAAGGAAAAGTGTGTGTGTGTGTGTGTGTACATACATACATGCATACACACACATATATGTGTGCATGTCTCTATGTGTGTGTGTGTGTGTTTAGATAAACATCTCCATGATGGAATCGATGCTTGCTTCACATATGGAAGAATTGCCTTCATGTGTCGCATCCTTGGTTATGTATTTGCCTTGATTACCACATGGAGGATGTGTCGCCACCCGGAAATATGCATGTGCATGTGTAGTTAGAGCATGTGAGCTTTGATACCATGTTAAGAATCTTGAGGTCACTTGATTTGGTGGACAGGTTTTGTGGGCTACATGCATAGGGGTATACGCCCATACCCAAATTCATAGGTACCCACCCAGAGTCAACTCGTTGCCCTTGGAGAACTCTCAACCCCAAAAGAGAATGCGAGGGGAGAGCTTTCTTTCATGCTTTAAACCTTATATGGTGAGGTAGTAGGAAAATATGCAAATACACTTAGATAATGCAATAGCAATTGGATTTAATTATGAATATGTAAGAATTAAAGCCAATGGTTTTGTGCATCTTGGAGCTCAACATGAATATCTGAATAAACACATAATTGTGATAATTTTTGTAAAGAAGGGAGGCAATCAGTTGCCTAGTACAATAACCAGATGTCTTAACCTAGAACAATCAATGGATTCTAGCCAAGGAACACTAGAGCAATGATCAGCTATGGTGACCAAAGCTTGGTCAAAGTTCTCTTTCACTTCTTAGCAAGAGGAAAAATCAAGAAGAGAGGATTTATGTTTTGGATTCCTTCAACCACATTAGTGGAAGAACTATTCAAGAAATCAAGAACAACGTATGGCAAATATGATCTCAAAAGGTGATGCAGATAAGGAGGAGAGTACTAAGGAGCTAAGGAGCTTCAGATTTGGATAGTGGGACATCCTCACAAGTTAGATTTGTTATGTAAGTCTAGTGCTAAGAAAATAGAAGAAGCAGCTAGTAAAATCCTTTCAGAACCAAAAACTACAAGGTATTTAGTCTTTTCTCAGATAGAATAGATGAAAGGGAAATAATCCAATCATAGTGTAATCATGCTGTTTGGACCTGCACACACCAAGACACAATGTTATTAACTCTACATTGGTAAAAGGTTGAAGTTAAAATTTCATCCATCTTATTATGCCTACACACTGAACATGCCAAATGGAATTGCGAGACAAAGGTGTGGGACAAAAATAACACTTAGAGCTTCATATCCAAGACTATGTGGAGGCGATGGATTTTGAAATGACACCAGGCTAGCTCATGCTGAAATAGCTCTTGGTCTATCTTGGTGTTCTGGAAAGAATCCAATCATTAATTGGGAAAAACACATAATTTCAAATTTAATGGTGTGCCGTATGTATTATGAGGTTATGGTCTTTTAATCTTGGATAAAGAGATTGGAAAAGCTCCTAGTGATTTCTTATTCCTCTATTGTGTAGCTATTGAGTCATGCAAGGATGCACCAAAAAATTTCCCAACTCCCCAATGGGACGATGTCCTTGTTAGTCAATCAACATCTCAGTGAGTTTACTAAATGTTCAACAAAGCATTGAACTTGTCATTGAGGAAAAACCATTCAACATACCTCCTTATAGATTAAATTTTACTGAAGAACATGAAGAGTGAAGAAATTGGAAGAATATCTCAGGCTGGGGAAGACTCAACCTAGTTTCCCACATTTTTTTGTACTAGTGATATGAAAAGAAAAAGAAAGATTATACTTTTTGATTGTGTATTGATTATTGAGGTTTAACTCTAATAACACAATCAAGCAGAGGTATCCAACAATGGCAACAATTGATGATATGGTAGATGCATCAAATGGAGCTATGATCTTTAGTAAGAAGGATCTTAAATGTGGCTCATTAGATTATAAGTCGAGCTCATGATGTTTATCAAGCTGTCGACAACAGGTTTGATATGAGTCTTTGGTAATTCCATTCGGTCTTACCAATGCTCCAAATACATTCGCCATGTTAATGAATGGTTCACCTCAATGGTATATAATAAAGGTAGTAGTACACTTTATAAAAACAACAACTTGGTCTATAACAAAGGTATTGCTAAGCATAAAGCACACTTAAGAAAAGTGATCAATGCTTTAAGACCAGCTAGTCTCTTTGTTAACAAATTAAGACTGTCCTATGTATGGTCCAATGAGACTAGATGGGGTTCACTATAAATTTTAATAGGCTTGAAAAGGATTTGAAGAAGGTGGTTGTGATTTTAGTGTGGTGAGTGCTTAAGAATGTCACAGCTTTGTGATTGTTCTTAGGGTTGGTTGCAAACATATTAGCGAATACTCTAAAATTGTCTCATTGTTACCTAAGTTGACCTCAAATAACAAATCTTACCTTTGGGGAAATAATCAACAAGAGAGTTTTAAATCATTCAAGAAAGTAGCTACCCAACGACCTATGTTAAAGTTCTTGATCCTTGTAAACAATTTCTTCTAAGTACTAATGAAAGCGATCATGTGGTAGGAGTGGCTTTATTTTGCAAGAGGAAAGACCAATTGAGTTTGGAAGCGAGGATCTCACTAGATTTGACTAACTTGTGAACAAGAGTTGTATGTTGTTATTCATGCTTTGAAATCATAAAGGCATTATTCGTATGGCTTAAAGTTTTATGTGGATGTCAATCATGATACAGAAGTAAGAGGAAAGGATACTAAAGTCTGTGATAAATTGCCATGCATTATGCATGTTATGAGTTTCAAAGTATTAGCGAGAACTCTAAGGAGTGCGATTAGAGAAACTCCAAAAGTTGACAAGTTGTCTAGAACCCTTGGCCTAATGTTATTATGAACAAACCCAAGGTTGTTGAGAGCCTAGCATCTAAGGGAGGCCATATATATTATGATATACCATAGATAATGGTATGCTTAAGAGAAATGGCAAGGTTGTTATACCTAGTCAAAATGATCTTAGGCACAAGATCAATCATCCATCGATGCACATGAGTAAGGCACCATAAAGTGACTAGCCTTCTAGATATAGAGGGAATTCTCAAACTTTATAAGAGGCTACCTGGGAATCCATGTACTAGATACAGAGAGCATTCCTAGACTTTATCATCAAGGATGTTGCTGCATAAAGAGGGAATGAAAGACACTTGGTGCCTTCATGAGTAGCTTGTAGAGATATGGTTGAAGCCATGGATCCTTTGGCTCTAATTGAGTCAACAATGCATCCCAATGAGTTATGTAGGTGGCTAGCCACCGAAGTAGCCATTCAAGTCTAGAAAAAAATTAGAGAAGAAACTCCTAGCAAGATGTTGGCAAACCAATGCATGTTGAAAGTCAAATTCATCATTGGATTATCTTTTGCTTTCTTATCCTACATGGAGGGAGTGAAGAAGTGCCAATGTTTGTATGCCCATTTTGTTAATGAAAGAGACCTACCAAGAGATGCATCCCCATAAAAAGATCTAAGACCACAATCCACGTGCATCCTTATGTCCTAGTTTTGCAAATTTAACTAGTCTAGAAAGAAATTCAGCCTTGGGGTGCATGTAGACATACTAGCTTTCTTGCAATTTTTGCCCATGGCAAAGCTATAGTAGCCATTTAGTACATAGGACATCGTTCTTCTCTTTCATATTCATCAAGCTGAGACCACCATGTTTTGTAGGGGTACCTATCAATTCCCAAGCAAATGCGTGCCACCTGCCCTTCCATATGAAGTTGGAGATCAATTTGTCAACTTTCTTTAAGCATAAACTCGAGAAGGCTAGAATTAATAATACATAAACCATGACAGATTCCATCACATGTTTAGCTATTGTTATTCTGCCCATTAGAGAGCATTTTTCCCGACCATTTTTTAAATTTGTTGCTAATCTTTTGAAAGCTCCATTCAAATTTACGTCTAAGCAATGCTCCTATTCCTATTGGGCAATGGAGATATCTTTAGATTTGTCATGTGGGAACCCATTTAAACTGATATCTTGTTGTCCATAGTGGTTTCTCATCCCAACCCAGCCATAAGGCCATAGTCTTATCAGTGTTAACCTTTGAGTTAGAGAATTCTGCAAACTCATCAATCACATTAATAAAATTTGCCACGTTTTCTTCTGTTCGAACCAAAAAATTGGTATTATCGTCTGTGAAAAACTGCGAACAGTAGGCAGATCCGTCAGGCACTTGCATACCTCTTATTCTCCTCAAATTCATGTTATAGTCTATCTGGCATAGCAATGGTTCTGTAACCATGGCAAATAGCAGTGGAGTCAAAGGGCATCCTTACCTTACGGGCCTCTGCAACATAAAGCTCTAATTAAAATAGCCATTAAGGGAAATCTTAGCCCAAGCATTTGAGAAGAGCATCTTCGTAACCTGCAAAAACCCTTTCCAAAACTTGAAGCATCCATAATTTTCAAAATAAACTCGTAGCTCACTTTGTTGTAAGCCTTTTCTAGATCTAGATTGAGCATCATCAACCTTTCATTCTATATTACAGCATAATCAACTACTTCATGAATTTTCAGCCAGTGACAAACCTGTACTGATTAGGGTGGATTATCTTCCCCAAGATATAGTTCACCCTGTTGGCTAATAGCTTCGTAATAATCTTACAAAGGCCTTATGACATTGTGGTACTTTTGTTGGAAATGGGAAATTCTATGCCAAGGTGGCAAGTGCTCCCTGGTTTTGTGGGAAAAAAAGTTTGTGAAGCATTAAAGGGCTGGAAATGACACAAAATCCACCTTTTAGCTAATCATTATAACATTCAACGTGGGAAATTTATTTTTGCCATGAAAACCCTTTTCCCACCATGTCATTAACCCTCAAGTTAGGCAGGGTTCAGACTAGGTGCCCGGACGGCCTGGTGTGCATGAAAAGATAAGACATGTCTGCCGGTGTGGTGGTTCTCCCCTGCCGGCGGAAAACTCTTATACAAATTGAGCCCTCATAATTACAACGAAAGTTCATTGGCTTGGTGGCTGGGGAAATTGGTAGACCCTGCGGTGCATATCTGGAATTTAAGGAACAAGGTGGTTTTCAAGAGAAACGAACAGTTAAGCTGCCAATGGACGAGATTTATGTGGACATAAAAAGATCACTCCAGTACTTTGGAAGAAAACACGAGGCCTTCCAGACTGTGAGCCTAAGAGCTTTTGTCTTTTCTAGAAGAGAGTCAGTTTTTTTTAATGTACTTTTTCTTTTTTCGACTTAATAAAAATTTGAAGTTTTTGCCCGCAAAAATAAAGTGCCAATGTTAAATTGACGATTTCAATGAAAGAACCAAGAGAAGGAAATAAAGGTGGGAAGCTGAAAAGTTACTATTCAGCCGGCGTGAGGATTCACCAACAATGCTAATAATCTCTCGAGTAGGTGAGGGGAAGTCAGAATACGTTCTAACAGTCATTCTATCTTGAAATGTAACTTGTATATGTTCCTAAGCCATCGGGTGCATTGCAAATATTGAAGTTTTGGAAGATTTTAATAAAGTATTCTGTTTCATTACAACGTTTTGCGTATTTTTGAAGTAATTATGTTTGGATGAAGAAGATGTTCATTGTGAACAATAGGGGATAGCCATGCATCATATTCTTGGGACTTATCAACTAGAAAGTCAAACAAGGCTTGTTTCCCATGTGTTGTGCTTGAGGGGGTTGAACGTTCTGCCTTCTTTTGGTATTGGGAGATTTTGAAAGGGCGCAGTGTTGGCATAATGTAGACCTCTATGATTAACCCTTCTTTCACATTGATTTACCTTTGTGCTGGAACGTGTTGGTGAGAGGAAAGGCAGGTTCCTTCCTAAAATTGCCAAGATTGGGCTCCACAGGCCTTGCCACTTCACCAAATGAAAATCCAGCAGATTGAAGCAGAACAAGTAAACTATATTGCATTTTTAGTAACTGCATGTGGAGATGAAATTGACCTTTACCTGTCTGAAGCTTTGGTTCCATGTCGAGTGGCTCTATGCTTTTTTTCAGAGGACGAGGAAGGGAGGGGGGGGCAGCATGGGGGAAGTCACCCACATGGTGCTTGCTAGTTTATTCATAGTAGTTCTACCCTTGAGCAGGTGAATTGAATGTCGTCATGAGCCAAGCCAGACACCAATTTATTTGTACCTATCAGTGTCATTCACAGGTGCAGACCGCTGTCTTTAAAATTTATGTTGAAAATTCCCCTACATCCTGAAAATGCAAGCAAAAAGGCCACGAGTGCATTGTAACCAGATGCATGCCCTATCATAAGCAAGCACTCACTGGGTGTGGTGTAATCATCTGTCTATGCACCCATGCATTTGGCATTTTGAGTGTTCATCGTTTGGGTATTTAAGATAACAGTATTGTAAAATGAGTATTGGTCAAGACTGTAGGTCTCTATGTGATGCCATCCTACTGCTTGCAGGCAGGTGCCCCATGTAGTCAGGCACATACCCGTAAAAACTACAGCAAGCCTGAGAATTAGTAGTACCATAGCTGCTTTGGTGCAACACTAAATGTTCTTGGAAAACCCATCCTGCAAAGCATTTCTGTGAGGAGTTTCATGGGATTAAAGAATGCAGTAAGGATGAACAGTGAAGTGCAAAATTGTGTATGCAATTATGGGAAGATGGAAATTTGAAATGGCACATTTCGAAGACGACTCACAAAATTGAACCATGCAGCCAGCCTTCTCTTTTTAGAAACGAATAAGCTACTTCAAAGGGTACAAGCAATTTACGCAAATGATTTGGTTCGCATACTTTGCACTTGTCATTGCTTTTTCCGTTCACTATCCATGGCAATACACTGACATTGCATGATTAAACCATGCCTTTCTTAGCTTAGGGCCTGAATGACTAACGGAATAGATGATGACTAACCATTGGAAATGCACCATGTATTTTCTGAGCATGAGGGTATGCCACAGAAGGACAATGGAGAAATAAGTTGAAAAAGAAATCCATGGAGCAAATGACTCTTGAACATTTATTCACAGAAAGAGTAGCAGATAACTTAGTGCTTTTGCATTCTTAGATGCTTCTTCCTTCTAGTTGCTTGCACAATGGGAGGAAATCAATTAATTAGGGTTGGCTGCCAGAGTCAACCATACCTTGACAGAAAGCTTTTAGGATTGGCTTGACCAAGAGGAATGGATACAGGAAGAATGACTTATCCAAGCAAGATCATCACCACTAGAAGTATGGTACGTAATCGGGAGTCTGAATACAACTTGTCTAAAGATGATAAATGCAATTTGTTAATTGGAGCAAAGGATTGCGCACAGTTCCAGCGTTCATAATATGCACTCTAATTTGAATGATATTACACATTGAGATTCTACTTAAAGCATTATGAGTAAAAATCATGCATTCTGTGCCCTCTGTAAGGGAACCCTCTCAAATTTGCTACATTTCTCATTCCACTCCCAGACTGCTGAGAGCACAACTGGATGATTACATTAGGGTGCCCACCTCTATTCAAGCAATCAGGCAGAGTAATCTTTTGCTTATCTGGATTTTTAAATATCTGGTTCCTTGAGGTTCTATAGCATGTCTTCGTAGTTTAGCTTTGTCTTCCCTCTGTTCTTGTTTCCTTGTCGACTTTGATTCTTCTGAGAAAGAGCACTCTGAAGGGAAGGGGCTAGGGAAGAGGCAAAATTAGAGCTTTTTGCTGTTGCAATTGAGGACACATCCATTGATTGTCGTGGGATCTCATCCATATCCTTATTTTCACCTTCTAAAATGTGTAAGACCTGTCTCAGTAAAGTTTACAGGTATTAGCACTATCAAATTGATAGAATTCAAGCATTAGAAAGAATACCAACTGTATATGAATCCTAGCACATTTGATAAACAAGAAACCATCATCACACACTGCTTAGTTTGTGTACAGATATCAAATGAGTAAATAGAGGTAGCAATCCAATCAAATTGCAAACATTGTCGCTCTTTTATGTGAGAGCTTGAGAATGTGAGAGCTTGAGACATATCATATATTAGAGTTTTACAATACATGTGGTGAGGCTGCCACGTTTGAAATCCTGAAATGTGTAATAATCAGAATACCTGGCTCATTCGTGGGCGTGCTGAAGGGTCCTTCTTTATGCAATGGTATGCAGCACGCATCATTGAACGCATCTGACTCACATTATAGGACCCCTCAAGGCGAGGGTCTATCAATTCTAGGATCATTCCATCATTGACTAGTCTTGGTCGTGCCTGTGAGTGTACAGAAAGATCCTTTCAGCCACAGACATGCACTTGTCTCTCAAAAGCTTCAAGTGCACACCTCTACATCAGAACTTACAAATTCTGTTAAACTTTGCTGACCCTGTGCCCGCAGGAGGTCAATCGCCTTACGTCCACTTATGAGCTCCAAGAGCACAACACCAAAGGCATAAACATCTGATTTCCAAGAGACTTGGCCGCTCTCAGCATACTCTGGAGCTAAATACCTTGAATATCAATAAAAGCAAGGGTATTACAAGGTAAACATTTTAACTCTTCTGGGTCACCTGGTGGTATAATTATGGCATGTCAATAATATTTGCATGTAATCTATATGTATCTGAACCTCAAGCGCCATTTGTGATCATGATTCAGAAGGAGGAAGCAAAAAAACGCTTCAATTTGTTAAAAATGGCAAGAAAAGATTCTAGATCTAAAAACAAGTCCTCTATCTGAAAACCCTGTTGATGATTTTTCTAAGCAGAGATGCCAATTACCCAAAAGCGCCAATTATGCGAGTTTCAATGGCCTGCTCCCCTTCTGGATGTGATCTTGCAAGGCCAAAATCCCCAACCTGGAATATACCATGACACCCACATTGCATTCCATGGAATGCATTATCTAGAATAATCAGGCCAGGTGTGCAGAAGTATTTACAAATCTGACGAATGAATAAAAGTATACCAGCAATCCATCCAGTCCACAAAACTTTGGCAGTAAAGTAATGCCATTCCAGAAGATAATCAGACAACGGTTGAAAGAGAAATGTCCTGTCACGTGAATGGACTGCTGAACACCAGAAAAGACTGCGCCTAACATTTCCAAAAGGGTTCTTCATACCATAGTTCATGCTTGGTTTCTTGTAACTTTCTAGGACACAAACATTGAACATTCAAAGTATATTTTGATAGAAAATACAGCTAGAATATCCGCACTTAGATGAATTGTTGAAGCAGATACAGTCCTGTGATTTCAATCGATTGGACAGGGGTCAGTCCACACCATGGGTTCAAATTCATGAGTTAAAAGAATGTTGTTTGGGCGCACATCCCGATGGACAATGCACCCTACACGACATTCCTCATGCAAGTACCGCAATGCTCTTGCAGCTCCTACAGCTATCTTCTTCCGGGCGGCCCATTCCAAACGTGTAGGACTTTTCTCTGCTTTAAACAAACAATATAAAAGTTAAGTTATCAAATTGGTCACATGGAAGCAGCAGAAAATGTGTGTTGACACATGTTTCCCAAAGTAAAACAGTTCTGAAAGCAGAAAGTACTTACTTGATAGATGCCAATCAAGCGATCTATTGCAGACATATTCATAGACCAGCATCCGATGGCCATTTTCATCACAGCATCCGAGAAGCATAACAAGATTACGGTGCTGTGCACAACTTAAAACCTCCACTTCGGAGCGAAACTCCTTGTACCCTTGTGTGCTTGCAAGCTTATGCTGTTTCACTGCGATAGCTTGCCCTTTTATTGAGCCTCTATAAACAAACCCAAATCCACCTTCTGCCAGGAAGTTAGCTTGAGAGAAATTCTCAGTTGCAGCTTCAAGCTCAGCATAAGTAAACCTTCTTGGTATGTTACCGAATTTGGGAGACTGTTGCTTACAAATGGAACAAAGGAGAGACCTTCCTTGTGAAAAATTCAAATTCATTGAGGGGATACTCCAATTCGTGAAAGTAATTGGCTTTGGTAAAGGCCAAGGAGCTAGATGCTGAAGTGGAGCTTCATTTAGTTTCTGATCATGAACTTTCTGTGGGTCTGTCTGCTGTTGATTCTCATGGCTTTCAGCCAGGGACATAGACCTCCCCCCAGTTTGCATTGCTTCTGCTGCATTCTTCTTATAATGCTTTGCTGACCTAGTGGACTCACCAATAGAATTTAGAACGTCCAAGGGCACATTCAAATTATTTCTAGTCTTTTCCTGTTTTTTTGAATATTGACTACCGAGCTCTCCTCGGTTGTGTACACCAAATACTTCAAATCTTCTTCTTTCATGTTCTACACGTGTAGGAGTTGCATTTCTGATCAAAGAATGTGTATCGCGACTCTGGAAAGATGAATCACTTGCAGATCTTGATATAGGATTATTTACAGTTGAATTGGATTCAGGAGAAGATGTTTCTGGCACAGAGAAACTGCTTGCCCCAAGAGAAGAGCTAGAATCTTGGAATCCACCCGTTCTATCCAAGCCTGACAATTCAGAAGACGAGAGGAGCCTTCGAAAAATTTGTTGGGTCAAGTAAATTTCTGTGTCAGCAGCTGACTGCTGATCTTCAATCAAACCATCAACATTGGAAACTGCAAGCAATCCAAAAACGAAAAACTTTTGTTGACATAACTGTAATTTATTTAATGAAGAGTTTGGGTGTTACATTAAAGACAATCTGACAGGCAGGAAGACGCTTTTGGAGATGGAAACATACTTCATTTTTTGTAACAAGGGAGATAATGGTTTTATAGGGCAGAAAAGTGCTTTTCTAGAACCACGTTTTACATTAAACTTCTGGTCTTTGTGAGAGTCCCATAGATCCTGATGGGTCTCCAGTTGAAATCGAATGTATAATCATCTCTCTCTCTCTCTCTCTCCCCCCCCGTCCGTACCTCTCCCACCCGTACAGCCCCGTCTGTACCTCTCCGTTCGTACTTCTCCGTTTGTTACAGCCCATCACTCATCAGCAGCCCATCAGCAGCAAACACACTAACCCTAACCCCGAGTTGGGCCAAACCCCCAACCCAAACCAGAGGATAGGTTCAGCTAGGGGGTTCAACAGAAAGCCAATTATGGACTGGCCTACCCTCTCCTCCAAGTGCCCCTTAGCTCCTTCAACCTCCGTTAGGAGTCGGTACTCTACAGTTGCAGCCATGGCACCCTCTCCTTATGCACGGAATTACCAACAAGAAGGCTCAAAACGACCCATCCTTGGGCAACAGGATCAGATTTTTTATCTGCAGCAGGCAGTGAGAGAGCTACGATTGGAACTGGCAGAAGTAAAGGCTCGACTTCACATTCTGGAAGGGCTTGGTAAGCAGGCACTAATTGATGAGGCTGTAAAATCTTGTAAGGATTCCCCCCCTACCCCATAGCTAGTCTCTAGAGTCAAAGATCTTGTTCACATTGAAGTACAAACTGCTAAGAAGGAAGTGATTGTGGAAGTGGACACCAAAGCAAGTAAGTCTGATATTCAAGCAGAGATCAAAGAACATGAAGCTAGAAGTGATAATACGCTGAAGATTAGAATAGGGGAACTCCCAGATGATTGGTACAAAGAGAAGGACACATATAGTGAAATATTGACAAGCACATCTCTATTGGCATGAGCCTGTTCGAGGCTATGTATGGATGCACAGTGGGTATGCCATCTTTAGTTGCAGACATGGCTGTGAAAAATCAGCAAGCAAAAAATGACTTGGAGAGTATGGATGCCCTTCTGCAATTGGCTAAAAAGAATATGCCCAAGCCAAGTCAAAAAGATCAAGCTTCTTCGACAATCTTAGAAGCTGAAGGGTAACAAAGTATGGATAGCAGAGGAGATTACACAGGCTCAACTCAAGAATAAGGCAACTGAATAATAGCTAAAGTCAAGGCTGCCAGAAAGGATGGAAAATGGGCAGTTTACCGTGAAGGCGTAGCCCTAATCAGAGAGTTTAAATCAAAACCAAAAGACTCTCAGTCTTATATTGATGTATGGCTATTTACTCTTTCAAACTATTATGTAGGCACTCTAAAATAATGAGGGTTGCTTTTTGCACCTTGGGAGATGCCATGTGCCCTCCCTAAAGCAAATGTACTAGAGGGTTTCTTGCTGTGCCATAGACCTTTTGGTCTCCAGTGGACGTTAATAGACTTCCGAAGACTCTAATAAAATTTCTTTCTTTCTTTCTCTCTCTCGTAGCCTCTCCGCCCCCCCTCCCGTAGCCTCTCCGCCCCGCTCCCCCTCTCGCAGCCTCTCTGTCCCCCCTCCCGTAGCCGCTCCGCTCTGCCCCCCCCCTCTCGTAGCCTCTGCGCCAACCCCCCTCCCGTAGCCTCTCCGCCCCGCTCCCCCTCTCGCAGCCTCTCTGTCCCCCCTCCCGTAGCCTCTCCGCTCTGCCCCCCCCCCTCCCCAAGCCTCTGCACCCCCCCCCCCCTCCCGTAGCCTCTCCGCCCCGCTCCCCCTCTTGCAACCTCTCCGTCCCCCCTCCCGTAGCCTCTCCACTCTGCCCCCCCCTCCTGTAGCCTCTGCGCCACCCCCCCCTCCCGTAGCCTCTCCGTCCCGCTCCCCCTCTCGTAGCCTCTCTGTCCCCCCTCCCGTAGCCTCTCCGCTCTGCCCCCCCCCCCCCCGCCTGCCTCCAGCTCCCCCGCCGCCTGCCTCCAGCTCCCCTCCGCTATCTCCTCCCTGCTCCTGCCTCCAGCTCCCCCCCGCCGCCTGCCTCCAGCCTTTCCAGCTCCCCCCCGCTGCCTGCCTCCAGCCCCCCCGCTGCCTGTCTCCTTCCCTCCCGTTGCTGCCTGCCTCCAGCCTACTCTCGCTTGCACTTGGCCTGCTGCCCCGTGGTCTGAGGGCCCTTGTCAGCTGCAAGCCTTGGCTTGCCACTGGCCCTGCGCAGGCCTGCGCACCCCTACAACAATGCTGAACAAGATCTGCCTCTGCAGGAAATCGTGCACCTAAACAAGTCCTACAATGACCCACAAACCCAAACAGTCTCTGAAGCCAATTGTGGGAGACATCACAAAGCGCATCTCCAGGAGTGGATTAGCAATTGACACCCAACCAGTCCTGAAAACATCGGGTGCAATGGGCACCAATGCAGTTCTTTCTTCCGCAGCCATCATCTCTACTCCGACCATTGCCTCCCCCACCAATGTACCAAATACCCCCGTTACCACTGCCCTCAGCCTGCCCCCCTCCTCACCCCCCACACAGCTCCCTTTTGTCTCCACCACTCTTATGTCCGATGAGCGGGTGACGGGCTTGGCACCAACTGGACCCCAGAGATCACGAGCACTATCGGACTCAAACAAGGATGTCCCTTGTCACCGACTCTATTTGGCCTCTACATTGACGAGCTCGAGACCACCATCAGGACACTCGGAGGTGCAGGCTGCTCTCTTGCGGAGGTTGTCATCCAGATTCTCCTATACGCAGACGATGTAGTACTACTATCCTCTTCTGCTACTGGTCTTCAGCGACACCTGGATGGACTTCAGGTCTTCTGTGATACACATGACTTGAAGGTCAACCTTGGGAAAACCAAGGTGATGATCTTCAACACTTTCAGACGCGCTATGCACCGAGAGCAGTTCCTCTTCGCCGGCGACCCTGTTGAGATAGTTGACTCTTACACATACTTGGGCGTTGTCTTCTCAGGCCCGATCTTCATGATGTGCCCGGCCATGCAGGCCAGGATCAGTCGGGGCTACGTCGCTCTTGCCAGGCTGGAGTGACAGTGCTACCACTCCCACTTCCAGGACCTGCGGACCAAGTCTCCTTTTTTATTCTTTGGTCCGCCCAGCAGGCATGTACGGTAGCCCGTGGTGGGGAGCCGACCTTTCAGACACAGAGTGGGCTCGAGTCGAGTACCTACAGATACTGATGTTTGCTCGGATGATCCGCAGCAAACCATCGGTACCACACCAGATCATTCTAGCAGAGTTCGGTGCCTTACCCCCACAGCTCGATGCGGCTTTCTAGGCTGTCACTTATCTACACAGAGTCAGGGATTTCAGCTCCTCCTCCGACGGTCGCCTTCGCCTCCCTTGGCTAGCCCTATCCTCCTCTATGGCCTTATCCGTTGATGGGGACCAGCAATGTTGGTACAGTCGTCTTTCCAATTGGTTCACCCGACTGGGTCTCGACTTAGACCGGTTGCCTCCTTTTCAGTACAGCCTCGACGCTCCACCATCTCCCCTCTCCCCCACTGACCAGGAGGTCAACCGGCTCATTCGAGCGGATCTGCTCCAGCTCCACACCTGGCGGACATGGTTTCTTCACCCCGAGCTTCCTGTGACGCTCGACTTCTACCGCCGACACTACCTCCAAATCTCACAGGAGGGCTTCATCACACCTCCGGGTTACACACAGCTTCATCTACCACATGCGCTCTGGATCTCCCTCGGTCAGTTTAGGGTTTCGTCACACTGATTACGGATCGAGAGCGGACGCGCAGAGGGTATCCCACGAGAGGGCCGCCTTTGCCCACTTTGCGACTTGCAGGAGATCGAGTCGGAGGAGCACTTTGCTTTCAGATGTCCTATCTATTATGCCATTCGTACCACTGCCTCTTCCGCGACGGATTCGGCTCCCTCCCACACATGCTGCAGTTCTCGGATCAGCGATGCCTAGCCGCTTTCTTACATGAGATGACTCGCCACCGAGATACCTCTCTCCGAACACGGCGACACGCGCAGC
Source organism: Dipteris shenzhenensis (assembly GCF_047967505.1). NCBI lineage: Eukaryota > Viridiplantae > Streptophyta > Polypodiopsida > Gleicheniales > Dipteridaceae > Dipteris > Dipteris shenzhenensis. The sequence continues at coordinate 53,981,799 of NC_141601.1, forward strand.
ACACACAGCGTGAGGACACCCAGCGGCCCATCACTGATTTCTTCTAGTCACATGATACCTCTCCTCAGTCTAGCCGACGACGCGGACGTGAGCGGGAGCCAGAGCCACGACAGCTACGCCAACGGACAGACTCACACATCCGGGTCCATGACATCTCGTCTTTGCTCTCTGCCCGCCTCACCGGGGTTACCGTTGCCCTCATCCATAGGGCCACCCGCCACCCCCGACGACCGAGCTCGACTAGGCCGCGTGACGTCAGAAGCCAATCATCTATCGCAGGGTTTTTTCCGGCCTCCCATTTGACGGTCCCTCTATGATTGGTCTCGTGGATCACAACATGACTAGGGGATTATCCATGCTAATGCTCATTGTATCAGTTATCTTTAGTCTCATAGACCTTCACGGTCTCCCGAAGACTTTAATAAACTTTCTTTCTTTTCTTTCTTTCTCTCTCTCATCCCGTAGCTGTCCATTGGGTTAATTTCATGTTTGTAGACCTGCATCTTCTGAGTCAATAATTCCTTGATCTCACATGCATCCTCTGGTATAGTGGCAGCTGTTCTACCCCATAATTCCATCCATTTCATACCATCTTGGTGCCATCCCATGGTTTGTGTAGCTTCCAATACCTTTTGTATGTGTGTGCACGCGCGGCGGGGCGGGGGGGGAGGAGAGAGAGAGAGAGAGAGAGAGAGAGAGAGAGAGAGAGAGAGAGAGATGGTTTGTGTAGCTTCCAATGCCTTGTGTGTGTGTGTGTGTGTGCGCACGCGCAAATACTTGGGGGAAAACATTTCAATGTTTAAAAGGCATCTAATATGCAGCTTTGGCTGCCCCACAGAACAAAGGACAAAACAAAAGTAAAGGGAAGTGAAACTCTTCATTCTCATCCTCACAGAAGGCTGATGCAGAAAGAGAGGCCTTGAAGGCGGGAGGTACATGCAACCATTTTGGCCAGAAGTTTCACTACTAGAGAAAGTGCCCTGAGAGAAATCAAGGCCAAAGTACTGGTTCCTTGGGAGCAGCAATCACCCTTGCCTTTGTTCATTTGCAGGTCATGTAATCTTCATCTTCTTCACGAGGAGAGGAGTTTCCCTCAAAGTTAGTGAGACTAGGGAGTGGATCCTTGATAGCGATGCCTCTCTGCACATGACTCCGTTCCCAATAGAGTTCTAGAACTTTCAATTGAATTAGGAAACATGTCTCTCGGTGATAGTTCCACAATTCTGGTTTGTGGTGAGGGAGGCTCAAGATCATTCTAGACGGCAGAGGCCTCCAAGGTATTGTTTGTACCATCAATAGCCTTTCACTTGTTAGGACATGAGCTGTGCAAGGCTCGAAAATGGATACAGTAGTTCGATGAGCATTCCGTGGCCATTCGATATATGTCATAGGATAGATGGTTGGAGTAGGAGGGTGGATCATGGTGTTACAAACTCTCCGCCGTTCCATCTTTCCAGGAAACCGAAACGGCGTTTCTTGAAAGAAACGCCGTTTCGTAGTACCTGTTTGTAAAAAAATTAATTACTTAATTAATTAATTGGGGGTTTGTTTGAGTGGCTTTGCGTAAAGGGGGGGGGGGTTGTTTTGTTGGGTGTGGTTGGCTCTCTTTTGATTAAATTGTTTTTTGCCCTCTTTTGATTAAAACATTTTTTGCCGATTCGTCGCCTCATGTCGTCGTTTCTGCCGCCTCCAGTGCTGCTGCTCTCCAGCCTCTCCATCTTTGATTCCTGGGCCTTGGCACCCGCAACCTGCTCTCCTCTCCATCCCTCCATTCAGCAGGTTGCTCTCCACCCTACAGGCTGCAGCCTGCTCTCCATCCTCTCCATCCTGCAGGCTAGCAATTGCTCTCCATCCTCAGCCTACTCTCCATCCCTCCACTACCTCTCCTCTCTTACCTCTCCATCCTCCTTCTACCTCTCATCCTCCTCCTACCTCTCATCCTCCTCCTCCTTCTCCTTCTACCTCTCCATCCTCTTTCACCTCCCCATCCTCCTTCTACCTCTCCATCCTTTCTCACCTCTCCATCCTCCCTCTCAAACTTCGGATTGTGATAACTATAAACTTGTTAGAACTTGGAACTTAGAACTTAGTTCATGACACATGTTGATTGTTGAAGCATCATTCATGGATAATAGATGATACGAGATAGATCAATCATCATAGGAATTTAGAATCATAGAAGCATGCATGATGCTTCAAGTATAGATAATTATATTATGTATGATTTGCACTCTATTGATAATTATATTATGTATAAAAAATAAATTTTTATACATAAATTGTATCATATTGCCGTTTCTTCCGTTTCCGTTTCGGCGGGTGCCGGAAACTCTGTTTCTTCCGTTTCTTCCGTTTCCGTTTCGGCTGGCAACTATGAGAGGAATGCAGTAGCAAATGAAAGAAGTTGTCCCATTGTGGAAAGGAGACGGAGGCAAGTAGTCATAGCACCTGCAACCTATCAGAATCTATAGCAGATGAAAGAAGTCATCTATTGTGGGAATGGATTTTTGGAAACTTAGGCTACAATGTGTTTGGTTGCCTCCATTGCCAGTTTATTCATATCCCTTTTCACAACTGTTTGTTGACTTTAAGCTTGCTCTCTAGAGGAAGGGGAGTGCGAACTTTTAACATCCAGCTGTTCTTTAAAAACCTCTTTTATACAGTCTCCGCTCTCTTCCAATATTCTCTAGCAAGTATTGGATCCCAAGCTTGACATTCTGACAGTAATTGAAGACCAGCTTGCATGGCACCACAAATGTGCAAGGCAGAGTGCCACTATAGTCTAAGCACTAGCAAAGATCGATCATCTGACAACAGACCTAGGCAAACTTCTATCCTCCAATCCACCTGATGACTACAAGTGAATAGGAAACGTAAACTAGTGTTGAGTAAAAGGTGAACACAATAAAGATTCAGTGATAAATGGGAGTCACATGCCATCAGATTTTCTTTGTCTATACATTTAACAGTGTCTGCCTCCTGACAATCACAGCTTTTTAATGTTTCATTTACTTCACGAAGGATTGTTTCGAACCTTGTAATCCAGAATATTCGCGAGAGCTACTGAAACAGTGGGGTTCAAGCTCCTGTGTTGTTGATGTAGCATCTGCTCCTAGACTCTCATCAGAAACATATCCTCCTCTGCTCAGCTGCTTCTCACCTTCACATATTATGTCTGCTTCATAGTGATTTTTCATCTGATATATTCTACACGACAAGTTTTCCTGGATGAAATTCCGATCTTTTGGTTTCTTCAGCTTCAAATTCCTGTTCAGAATCAGTGATAAACTTTTTAAAATTGGCTAAAGCAGTTCTGCAACAAATCATTAAAAGTCCCTCCCGGATATCTGATGCCATGAGAAAGCTAATTTAAATGACTGGCCAAGGGACATCAACAATTGATCCATCATGCATGCATAGACTCTTGCACTTTTGAAGGGGAGTACCAAGGACATTGCCTCAACCCTGCATTGTTTTACTCAGATACAAGATGATCATTTTGCACATTGTGAGCAGAAGTTGGGCGGGGGGCGTGGGGGGGAAGAAAGAAAGAAATATTAGCGTCTGCAGAAGGCCTCATGGGAGAGAGAAAGAAAGAAAGAAAGTCTATTAACGTCCACTGGAGACCAAAAGGTCTATGGGACAGCAAGAAACCCTCTAGTACATCTGTTTTAGGGAGGGCACGTGGCAGCTCCCAAGGAGAGAGAGAGAGAGAGAGAGAGAGAGAGAGAGAGACACCTGTCAAACGTAAGTAGGGTAGCATGCAAAGCAGTTGCCTCATCTACGATGATAGATTTGAGAGCTCCTACTTTAAATCGTATCTGAAGCATTACCTGCATAAAATGAAACTGGTCACTTATTGCAATTGCAATCCACTGAACTTTAACACAGAAGGAAGGTTTGTCCAAACAGCTAGATAAAGAATGCTCTTAAAACAATCCAAAGTGGATGAGCACCTTCTTTTCCAAGAGATAAGAAAGGCAGCCGATAACACAGAATGCTACCCAAACTGGGTGAGGACCTTCTCTCCAGTCAAAAAGTGGATCTCAACTCAATAGTTTGAATTCATGACAGAAACTCAGTACGAAGACTTTGTATAAATGGATGCTCAAGTATGCGTGGGTGTGTGGATTTGTATGTGTGAGAGCATATTTTTATACTATGGTCTACACCCACTGTTGGGCGCTGATGACGTCAGTGGGGATGTCATAGTAGCTAGTCCTTGCTATGCATGATGGAGTTTATGGTTTTCAAGCTTGTGAGTGACTATCATGAGATTGAAACTGCACTATGTTGTGTTTTTAGAGGATGAGTTTGGGAATGTTCCTGGATTCATCTAGGTATATGCTTATGCCGTATTAGCAGACGTGCAAATTTCACCTTGTGAAGTTTTTGTCCAAGTTGCGGCCTGCTGGTATTGTGATAATTCTTTCTATCTTAAATGGTGCGTTGCCCTATGAGCTAGATTTAGATTTAGATGCTCGTTGGGGAGAGACTAAAATGAAAATGTTTAGACTTCACAAGCAGTTGTAGCTTGAATGAAGAGATTTTGGACTACCTTTTGATTAGCCTTCTCCTTTAGTGCTAGCCTTCATCATGGCTGAGTCTGCCCTTCACCTCCGGAGTGCCGACAAAAACTCAGTACGAAGACTTTGTATAAATGGATGCTCAAGTATGTGTGGGTGTGTGGATTTGTATGTGTGAGAGCATATTTTTATACTAAGATCTACACCCACTGTTGGGCGCTGATTACGTCAGTGGGGATGTCATAGTAGCTAGTCCCTGCTATGCATGATGGAGTTTATGGTTTTCAACCTTGTGAGTGACTATCATGAGATTGAAACTGCACTATGTTGTGTTTTTAGAGGATGAGTTTGGGAATGTTCCTGGATTCATCTAGGTATATGCTTCTGCCGTATTAGCGGACATGCAAATTTCACCTTGTGAAGTTTTCGTCCAAGTTGCGGCCTGCTGGTATTGTGATAATTCTTTCTATCTTAAATGGTGCGTTGCCCTATCAGCTAGATTTAGATTTAGATGCTCGTTGGGAAGAGACTAAAATGAAAATGTTTAGACTTCACAAGCAGTTGTAGCTTGAATGAAGAGATTTTGGACTACCTTTTGATTAGCCTTCTCCTTTAGTGCTAGCCTTCATCATGGCTGAGTCTGCCCTTCACCTCCGGAGTGCCGACAGAAACTCAGTACGAAGACTTTGTATAAATGGATGCTCAAGTATGTGTGGGTGTGTGGATTTGTATGTGTGAGAGCATATTTTTATACTATGGTCTACACCCACTGTTGGGCGCTGATGACGTCAATGGGGATGTCATAGTAGCTAGTCCCTGCTATGCATGATGGAGTTTATGGTTTTCAAGCTTGTGAGTGACTATCATGAGATTGAAGCTGCACTATGTTGTGTTTTTAGAGGATGAGTTTGGGAATGTTCCTGGATTCATCTAGGTATATGAATTCATGGCGTGGCCCCTGTGATTTGGTAATAGAAACAACACAAAGAGAGTCAGAGAGAGAAATACCCCTTTCTTACTGCAGTTGACCTGAAGAGAGCTAGTGCTTTTCTCAAATTCAGTTTTCTTCATGATGACTCCATCAGGCAATATTTTCTCATTCGTTTCATTGATGACAACTGAGTCGTTCTTAGCAAACCCCACTGCAACACCATAGCCAAACAGCAATTCATAGACTGATAGTAAGATAATTTGTTTAAACTCCTCATCAACAGCATTTATTCATACTTGAAAGGTCAATGCAAGGGCAGCCAGAAACCATATGCCTAATCCAATATTGTACTGCTTATTAACTCATGCCAACAAAACGAGAAAATCAAATGTGTGCATTCTTTCGTTGAATGGAAAATAACATGCAAACCTTTTAAACAAGGCTTACGTCTTCATGGGAAAATTCTGTACATCACAAATCACAACATTTCATGATGCGTTCTTATCTGAAGTTCCCATTTCAAAACAACAGTACTACATTCTTGTTACAAGCATAAGTGTCAGCTACTAAAGATGTCACCTAACAAGCTTGCCCCCTAGAAATGCCCCTAGGCTTCCCTGTTCAGAATTGGATATTGGCAGCCCTTAGTTACCAAGGATCGAGCATACACAACACTCTCTGAAAGCTCTATGATGCATGGTCATATGGCTGAGTAAGGATCAGGTTCTCAAGCTCACCTCTCTGTATTGCATAAAAATGACACAATCTTGGAGATTGTAAGGTGCTTACCTTGAGGCCTGCCTTTTACTAATGGTGATCACACCACTGGCACTCTTAGAGATCTCACATCCATTTGGACAAAGAGATCTCATCCATACCATAGGCTGACATTTTAGAACCATTATCAGGGAGACCTCAAGAGTGATCCATGACAAAGTGAGCACATTTCGTGAGTGGATATTTTATATTTCTTCTTTAAAATACCCATTTTAAAACAACAATTACATTACAAGCATCAGTGTCAGCTACTAAAGATGTCACCTAACAAGCTTCCCCCCTAGAAACCCCCCTAGGTTTCCTCTGTTCCGAATTGGAAATTGACAGGCCTTTGTTACCAAGGATGTAACATAATTGCCCTACTCACACAACAATCTCTGAAAGCTCTATGACACACGGTCATATGGCTGAGTAAGGATCAGGTTTCTCAGGATCAGCTCTCTTTCTTTCTTTCTTTCTCTGAATTGCATTCCCATGACACAGTCTGGGAGATTTGGACAAACATATCACATACTTTGACATTTTAGAACCATTATGAGGGCGACCTCGAGAGTGATCCATGACAAAGTGGGCACCTTTCTTGAGTGGATATTTTATATCTCCACTAGAAAATAAGGCATGACCTGGCAGCATTCCTAGGGTGGCTGTTGGCAGTTATTCGCTACCTTTCTTAGTATTATTTGGAATTCGCAATAACCATAGGCTTTGACCATCATGGCCAAGTTTTGTGCAACGATGCCTCCATTTAATAAAAGGACCTTTTGCAAGGGAAAAAAAACAACAGGATTTTTTCTTAAAAGATGGGATATATTGCTGATATTTGCAAAGCAAGTCCCAACCAGCTGTGTCTTGGGCCAATGATTGTTGCACACTTAATCTCACCTCCAACTCTTTGACTTGTCACTTCTCAACAATAATTAGCACCAATCACAAAGAACTGCGGCTTGCTTTGCAGACGTCTGATAATACCGAGCCCTGATTATTAAAGCATTGCCTCTCATGGACATGCTGAGACTGGACACCAGAATATACGTTATCATAGAATCCACCGTCACCTTAGATGTTTACCTCAGATATTTGCACTGCCCTGTCCTTTGAGGATGGAAACATATAGGACCGATTGCTATAAACCAACTCCAAAACCCTATTTTCTGACATCTGAAAAGCAATAAACTTCTTACATCTTTGCTTCATTGGGGACCAGCTGCTGTCGTCAAGAACTCCAAGCAGTACCAGCAAATCTCCTGTTTTGACATGATTATCAAGAGCCCATTCTGCTGCACTCAAGGACCGCGCTTTTGACAAATCCATGACCACCACAACCACGTTCTGCATAGGTTTGTTGACTTCTTGTAAATCCAGGGTGGGTGTCTCCAATTCAGCCCCATCACTGTCCATAAGTGTATCTGCTAGATCGGTTTCTTTCAAAGCAAAGTAACAGCCTTATGAGAACCAAGTATGCCCTTTCAGCTCGAGAAGAGTCGCAACTCCTGAGATGAATGAGGCTATCTCCTATTCTTATCCCTCAAGCATTGCCGTCGGGGGTTTTCTCACTCAGACAAAAATAGTCTGCCTCTGCTTTCTGCCTGGTCGTGCGAAGATCTGGAGCTAGCATCCAACAACTAGCAAAAAAAAATACGAGCTGAGGACCGCCATTCGTGCTCTTGGGTCTTCCTTGCCATAGGGTGTTCGTGTTGTCCAGCGCTCCAGCGAAGCTGCTATTTCATATTTTTTAAAATTCAAAGGACGCTTACAAGTGCTAACTTGTATGGCAAGAAGTTGAGAAGCTTTTCAGTCGGGTAATATCTGCTTGCGCAAGGGTCGCATCCATTTCCTGTTTACTTGACACCAGATTTCGAAACATGGTGTTCCGTGTTCGGAGGTAAACCCAATACATCAGAAAGGCATCTGTGTAAATCATAGAAACTGTATCGATTGTGGAATCAGTACTACACATTGGCGAAAGAGAAGCATGCGTGCAGTAGACCCAGTTTGTCTCGATAGAAAAATATTCACGCCAGATTCTTTCTTCAGAGGAAGGGAGCTCCGCGATGCAAACTCATCAGCCAGAGCTGTATATTCTCCGGACAGGAGGTCTGAGATTCATGGGTGGGAGCAAGGAAGGAGCAACACGGCATGCAAAGAGGTGGCTCTCCAGCTTGCAAGGTGTCTGAAGGGCGGCCGGCAAGAGAGAGACGATGCCCAAGCGCGGGCGGTAGTTCCGCGACTAGTTTTCGCTGGGGGGGGGGGTCCGGAATGCATCCCATGATTCCTCGCATTGTCTTTTGCGCGACAGAGGGGAAGAGGGGCCTATGGAAGAGCTCGAGAATTCGCCAGACGTGCCAAGAAGATGCAAACGACGATTGCAGCCACAAACTTTGACGATTCACACCACCATGAACGCCGCACCAGACCAAAATGTGGCGTGCAAAGCTCGCCATCCAACGGGCTCGCCATCTCGATTTCTCCGTTGAAGTCGCTCCCCACCACTGCCATGTCTGTTTCTCCTCATCTCTTTCGTAAGGATCTGGCTGCAGAGACATCAACCTTCCGGAATTCATCCCAACCTCTTCGTCTCCTCCGCTTCCCAAATCGAACGCAGGAAGACGAGCGTGATGGATATGGCCTGCATGGATTCAGAGAATATTCACGCCACGGAATCTCCCTCAAGATTCTTGAATATCCTCGGATCATAACTAACTATGATTAGACCTTTGGTCACATGGAGACACACCCGTTTTAGCACTTCGTGTTTTTTGTTTGCAGGTCTTAGTAAGGAAAGAGAAAATTATTTTTGGGGGCTTTTTTCTTTGAGTTCCCTTTTGCGGGATAACTTGCATGTGCATCGTTCCACATGTCGCCTGATCCGCCTCTCACTTGTGCATGCATGTGAGACATTATCGGCAACAAAACCCCCACTAGTGCTCCGTATCTGAGAGAGCATCCAAAAAAACTACAGGGCAAGCCAATTAAACCTGGTTCAATCTTTTTTTTTTCTGTTTTTGGTCCCACCTTTCTAATTGAAGCTACCTCCTATACAATGCACTGCTCACAAGTACTTGAACTCGCTTGTTTTACTTCGTCCAATCAGGCCAGATGAAGTCGAACACACCACACACACAATAAAAAGATCACACCTCAAACCACCAAGTCGGGTCACTCAGTGACATAAATCTTAGGTGTGATGTGGTTATACATCGGGAGATCAGAGGTTTTTTTTTACTTCGTAACATATTTTTCTATAGGCCAATCAGGCCCACACATATGAACATCCTCCCATCCCAACTTCACAACCTTGGTTTAGCGTCAGTGAAAATATCTTACCTCTTAGGTTGTTCCTTCACTCTGTTTGCCACCACCTCTAGTCATGCAAAGCAAAATGCTGTTCACCCTCTTGACTGAGCCATGTGTCCTCTACTATGCAATATTAAGTCGCAAAGGTTCAAGACTGCTCTTGTAACATGTGAATGAGCTCTAAATACACGAGAGATGAGGCTTTCTAAATTTGCCACTAAGTGAGCGTGCCTTGTAGAAGCCATTGGCACTAATGCATAATAACATAGCAGGCTACATGACATAGACACTACCACTTGCATATTTTCTTATCTTCATAGATGCCTATACACCCGAGGTGTTCGTTTCTTTCATCAAGACACAATCGAAAGTACTCCAAATTTTCCAAGAGTTCAAGGCAATTGGAAAAGCTCAAAGTGGTTATCAAATCAAATGCCTTAGATCTAACAACGAAGGGGCACATGCCTCAAACACCTTCACAAAGCCTCTCATAGGAGTAGGTGGAAAATCCTTATGAAATTTTGATTGCTTAAGAAAACAAGAGAATGGTGTTGTGGAATGAAACAATTGCACCATTGTGTAGTGTCTAAGGACTATCTTCCAAACTAAGGATGTGCTAAATTTTTTCTCAACAGAAGTAGTATGCACTACATTGGATACATAGACTAGACACACGCCTAATTTTGAGCATCTCATAGCTTTTGGATCAACTACTTACACCCATGTCACATGCATCAAACAATAAAGGGGGTAAGTTTGATGTTAGAAGCAAGAAGTGCATCGTGGTTGGATATGCAAAAGAGCAAAAGGCATAAATGTCTAGAATCCAACAACCCACAAAATGATTGCTTCCAAAGATATGGTTATTGATGAGAAGGTAACATACGCGACATGCCATTATGGTGTCAAGAGCTATAAAAATTTTCATATTGGCATTCAGTTGAAGAAAATGTCAAAATTACAAAGTTGTAGGTATCTAGAAAATGTAGATTAGAGGGTTGTGCCAAACCACATCCACCCTCATGTGTCAACTTAAACACAAAATGTAAAACTCAAATTGGTTGCCATGGGATGTAATACAATATTTTTTAGTCCACAACATAAGATAGCTAGTAAGATCGTTGAAAGAATGATAAAGAGGAAACATATGACCAAATCAAAAATAGCATGAAAGGAAATATTGTAGCATTAGAGAAGGAATAAATATAGCTATATATGAAAATCACTAGATCCTAAGGGAAATAACTCCAAAAATATCATGAAAGATAATATTGTAACACTATAGAAGGAATAAATCTAGTTATATGGGTCCTAAGGGCAATAATTCCAAAAACGGTCGAATCATTTCACAATGCGACAATGGAACATTTAAAAGAATACAAGGTTGAATCTATCAACTTACATTGGATATCATCTTTTTTCAACACATAAAAATGAAAGAATGATGAAGAGGAAACATATGACCAAATCAAAAATAGCATGAAAGGAAATACTGTAGCATTAGAGAAGGAATAAAATATAGCTATATATGAAAATCACTAGATCCTAAGGGAAATAACTCCAAAAATATCATGAAAGATAATATTGTAACACTAGAGAAGGAATAAATATAGTTATATGGGTCCTAAGGGCAATAATTCGTTCACAATGTGACAATGGAACATTTAAAATAATACAAGGTTGACTCCATCAACTTACATTGGATATCATCTTTTTTCAACACATAAAAATATAATTACATATTTTTTCCCAATCATGAAAAGTATTCAGAATGAATAAGATGGGCAATAACTACTCATAGGCAAACATGAAGATAGCTGAGTGAATCATAATGACAAAAAATTTTCACAATGAATTATATTTTTCTAAGAGTCAAGGATAAACAAACACATAGTGCATTTCTTCAACATTACAGAATAAGATTGCTTAAATAGCTCTAATTTAATATTTGTGCATGCACAATTATTGAATACTATTGTACTCCAATTCAATGCTAAAGTATTCCATGTTTATTCTAAGTAACAGCTCTAAAAATATAGTTGTGCACATGCAAGATGTGTGTGTGTTGTGTGTATGCGTGTGTGAATGCACGTGTTCGTTCACATGTTGTTAGTCCCCTTGGAGCCACAAGCCGCAATAGTTAACCCCACATATATACACATACATAGAGAGGCTAAACGTGGGAAGGAAAAGAGAAGGATGTGAGATCGTTGAAACAAGGGAGAAGGGGATGGAGCATGATGGCAAAGTGAAGGAAGAGAGAGGGTATGAGGGAATGGTGGAGAGCTCATGGTGGAGAGAAAGGTGGGGGCTTCTATTAACACATAAATGATACAAGAGAGGCTTATGGCAAAGGAAGTGGGGTCTAGATGTTGATCGTTGAGCTGATTGCTCAGGTTTCAATTAAGATTGAAGTTCCTCTATGTCCATCTATTTGGGAAAATAAATTGAGGGATTTTTGGAGGTGGATGGAGTGAGGTGTGGGGAAGGGATGTGAGGTTGATGTCGCAGAGATCAAATTCAATGTCGAAGTTTAGGTAAGTGTCCATGGAAAAAATATATTTGAAAAGGTTGTCAACTGAGTCAAACGAGAACCTGAGGACATCTGAGGGATGATTTTAAAATTCCATGGAGGCTTCGAAATGGCTCTTATAGTTCTCAAATAGTCTAGACAAATTTTGGCAAACTTGTGCACTAAGTTATCCATAATTCCTTGGGTCGTTGAGTAACTATGATGGTGAATTAGCACAATCTCTATGATGCTAAGTTATTTTGTAATTCTATGGGGTGCTGCAATAGTAACACTGTGCACGCTGAGTTAGCTGTATTTTAGTGCCTCCTCTGTCTACATGTTTTGGGCCTCATTTGAAGATGTTTTAGTTCCCCAAGTATGAAAGTCCCTTGAATGACTTAAATTTATGAATTTCAAGTTGACTCACTGAATCTAGTGGCTGGGTCTAAGGTTTAACCTACGATTGATCATGACTTTATGCAATGTAGACCTAGGGGCTGAGTTGGGCTTAACTCAACATGGTGATGATTCTCTAGTTCCCTATTGACCTAATTTGTGTAAATAAAAAATGTGACCAAGGTATGATATGCATTATGACTAAATAAGACCCTATGAGGGTCTAATACATGTACTCAGTTATCGATATGATTGACCTAATGACCTTTTGATTCACCTACATTTAAAAAATGATGAATGCATGTGAGTGTTATGAATCCATTAGCCCTAAGATTAAGCAAATGTTCAAGATTGTCAAAATGCTACATACTTTGTCGACAGCCAGGAAGAGTGTGAATTGAGTGTGTCCGTTAGTCAGGCTATCAACAAACGGTCGTGGATTATTGGGAAGAGGTGCCATTGAGTCGATGATGATGACCTTAGTTAATGTAGGATTCTTCTCCAGAAGTAATAGTGTTTCCTTGAGATGTATTGGCCCATCCAACTCTGTAGGTTCTTGTGATGCTGCTCCATTTTTTGGAGTAGGTCTTGTGTAACTATTGTCTTGGGTGTGGACGGAATGCTACCTTGAAGCCTTATCTTTTGGAGTCCTTGTAAGGTAGTCCATTTTGAGACTGATTGAGTGGAATCTTGTGGAACCAATGATGGCTAGGTTGGGGCTGACTACACAATAGGTTCTTGTAGCACTACTCCACTTTTAGCATAGGTTTCTTGTGTGTCTATTATACTGGTGCCTGTGGTACTAGTGTTGTTGGGCCATTTGCATTTCTAGGCCTTAATTCTCATTGCCATCATCGTAGAGGCACATGGACATCCTTGGAGTAGGTAGGGGACAGTTGTGTATCATGTGGGTGAAGCTTTGGTACCTAGAGTTTTGAGTTGCCCTTAGAGTTTGGAAGGATATGCTATGAGATAGACATGTGTTTAATGTGTTAGAGTTAGCTCAAATGTCCACCTCTCATGTAACCCACCAATATTCTGTGTACCCAATGTTGTAAGGCCCCCATATGAGGAGAAGCCATGATGGGTATCAGATATTGGGAGGGATCCCCAGTTTAGACACTGGAAGGGGTCTTAGAGTAGACCAGATGGTTATGAGACGGCTTAGGAGCCAAGAGTAGATACCCGTCTGCACAAAGGGGGGGTTCGGGGGGGCGATAGCCCCCCCGATAGCAGGGGGTCCGGGGGGCGCAGGCCCCCGGTGGGGGTCTGGGGGCAAAGCCCCCAGCGGCAGCCCCAGGCCCGACGGTATGACCTATGCGCGATCCTTCATCTGCCCGACGGCATGTTTTCTGAAGGGTCGGTTGGTCTTCCAGGCCGACTATCTATTAGGCCGACTGCCTATTACAGGGCCGACCGTCAACCACTTACACTATATAAGTGGCCACCCCCTATCATCAGATCACCAGTTCTTCACGCTCATAGTCCTCCGTCCAGCATCTGTCTAGATCACCATCGAAGCTCTGTCTGTAGAGCGCACGGGTGGACAGCCAACCATCAGTTGTATCAGCAGTTTGGTATATCAGAATTTTTTGTATTCTCTCCAGCTTTCCATCGTGTACTTGCGTTTTGTTGTTATCTTCCGCTGCGTACTATTTTCTTACATGGTATCAGAGCTCAGGCTATCTGAGTAACGACTTCATTGCAAGTTCAACGAGCTTTGTTAGCAAAGGCTACTAGGAGTGATGGCTGCTCCAACCCCGTTGCGAATTCGTCCACCTGCCTTCAATGAAGGCAAGCTCGATGGGACGAATTATACTTTGTGGAAATTCAAGATCAGCGCGATCTTGGATTCATATGAGCTTCTGGATACTGTTCTGGGATTGGATCCAGAACCGGTTGGATCACCGAATCCAAACAACCCCAATGTCATAACGCCACCGAATGCAGATCTTCTTCGGGCATGGAAACGAAGGAACGCAGATGCACTTTGCGCTCTTGTTACCAGTTCAAGTGATTCTGTTTTGACTCTGATTCAGCATACAGACAAGGCAAGTGAGGCTTGGAACATACTGAAAGGTCAGTATGAAACGCGGAATCAGACCAGAATTCAAAATCTGGAGAATATGCTTGCTGCAGAGAGGTGCTCTGATGGAGAATCAGCTGAGACATTCATCACACGGATCAAGAATCTACGTGATCAGATGGCGGCGGTTGGGATTACAAAGACCAGCGAAGAGTTGGCCAGAAGGTGCATTCGGATCCTTCCACAAAAGTACGATGCGTTGGTCACGACACTCAACACGCAGGTAAGAAATCCACCCCTCACTTTTGAAGAGTTCAGCGCGATGCTTCTAGAGGAGGAGATGCGAATGAAGACCCGCGATGGCGGAAGTGATGCAGCATTCTCAACCACATCCAAAGGGAAGGGTGGAGAGAAGAAGAATGGTAAGAAGAAGAAGTTTTCAGGTAAGTGCCACTACTGCAACAAAAGCGGTCACATGATCAAGGATTGCAGAAAGAAGCAGCAGGACGAAAAGAATGGCACTACACAGTCTTCTTCGAAAGGCAAGGAATCTGCCAACACAGTTGAAACTGAGTTGGAGCTATGGGTTGCAATTGAAGAAATATGCTCCTCAACAGAAGTTTCAACAACGAATGATTCGTGGCTCCTTGATAGTGGAGCGTCCCGTCACATGACCAGAAAGAAGGACTGGTATAGCTCTTTCAAGCCTCTACAAGAGCCCATGAACGTGACGGTCGGTAATAATGCAAAATGCCCTGTGGAAGGTACAGGTACTATCTCTCTTTCCATTCAAGAGGGTGAAACTAAAGAGCTTTCTGATGTATTACTAGTTCCTCAGCTAAAGAAGAACTTGCTTTCGGTTGCTGCGATAACTGATCGCAACTTGGAGGTGCGTTTCAAGAGGACCGGAGCAGAAATCCTTAATGCAGTGGGCAAGGTGGTCGGCAAGGCAGTAAGGAAGAACAATCTCTACGAGCTGACGGCACTAACAGTCTCTTCAGGAGTGGGCATCAGTAAGGTATGGCATGAAAGATTTGGTCATCTTAGTTATCCTATTCTTTTGGAAATGCAGAAAACAGGGATGGTTGCACACTTGCCTGCACTCTCAAAGGTGCAGGAACCTTGTGAAGCTTGTATGATGGGCAAGCAACAAAGGAAGGCTTTTCCACATGAGAGCGGCTATCGGGCAAAGGCTCCTCTACAATTGGTTCATGCTGATCTCAGTGGGAAAGCTCCGACTCAAGCTTTGGGGGGATGTAACTACTATATGCTTATCGTCGACGACTACAGTAGATACAAGTGGGTGTATTTTTTACGAGATAAGGCTGAAGCTCTTGGAAAATTCAAACAGTGGCAAAAGATGGTGGAAAACGAAAGCGGGCTGAAGGTAAAGAAGCTTCGCACGGATCGAGGAGGAGAGTTCCTCCATCGAAGCTTCACAAAGGCCTTGATGGGCAAAACACCTTTGGAGGCCTACTCAGGTAAAAAGCCTTCCGCTTCTCATTTCAGAACATTTGGATGTGAGTGCTTTGTTCATGTTCCAGATAGCACCAGAAAGAAATTAGATCCAAAGAGCAGAAAGTGTATCTTCATGGGCTATAGCCAGGAGTCAAAGGCGTACCGGCTATATGATCCAGAGGCAAAGAAGATCGTGGTCAGTCGTGATGTGGTGTTTTGGGAACAGCCACATACAGTGGAGGAGGAGGTATGCCCTTCCACTTTATCATCAGCCGTAAAAGTAACTCACCTTGTGCCCGTATCTAAAGCAGAGTTGCAGAATGAGGAGGAGTACTTCGAGGAACAGACTCCACCAACACCACAACATGCCTTGGCTCCACAAGGTAAGCCACTTCCAAAGTGGGCAAGGCAGCTCTTTGATGAGAAGAATCCGGTTCCAGACTTGGCGGAGTCATCTGCAGATGGACTTCGACGATCAAAGAGGATAGAGGAGCAGAAAAGGGCTTCTGAACACATAGTCAATATGGCCTTGATGGCTGAGATTATGAAAGTTCAAGAGCCTACGAATTTGGATGAGGCAATGGGCGATCCAAATTGGAAAGCTGCCATGCAAGAGGAGTATGACAGCATCATGAAGAATCAGACTTGGGACTTGGTTGATCGTCCAGAAAAAAGGAAGATCATTGGTACCAAATGGGTATGGAAGGCCAAGTACAAATCTGATGGATCTTTGGAAAAGTACAAGGCTAGGCTTGTTGCACAAGGATACTCTCAAGTTGAAGGCTTTGATTTTGAGGATTCATTTGCTCCTACAGCAAGGATGACAACTATTCGGGTGGTACTTGCCTTGGCTGCTCATAAGCAGTGGCCGGTGTTTCAAATGGACGTGAAATCTGCGTTCTTGAATGGACATCTCAAGGAGGAGGTATATGTGTTCCAGCCACCAGGATTTGAGGTGCCCAATTCAGAGAACAAGGTTTGCAGACTAAAGAAGGCATTGTACGGGCTGAAACAGGCCCCAAGGGCAGGGTACCAACGGATTGATAGCTTTCTCATATCTATTGGTTTCTCAAAAAGTGCTTCTGATGCTAACCTGTATGTTTGTAGCAGGATGGCAAGTATGTGGTAATAGTCCTTTACGTGGATGACTTGATCATCACAGGAGATCATGAGAAGATGCTGCAACAGTTGAGGGAGTCGTTGAGTTCCGAGTTTGAAATGACAGATTTGGGGCTCATGCACTTTTGCCTCGGCATTGAGGTTTGGCAAAAACCTGGCAGGATTTTCATCTCTCAGCAGAGATATGCTCGCGAGATCTTGAAGGCATTCGATATGACCGAGTGTAAGGACGTGGTCTCTCCCATGGAGGTGAATGGTAAGCTCTCAGTGGAGGATGCATCACCACTTGTCGACATCAAGGAGTATAGGAAACTTGTGGGGAGTCTCATTTTTCTGTGCAACACTAGACCTGATATCAGCTTTGCAGTTGGTGTACTTAGTAGGTTCTCAAATCAACCTCGAGAGAACCATTGGAAAGCAGGGATGCGTGTGCTAAAGTACGTGAAAGGTACACTGGAGTATGGCATTACCTACAGAGCAGGGAAGACCTTGGCGGGTTACTGTGACTCAGATTGAGCGGGAGATTGTGATTCTAGAAAGTCAATTTCTGGATATTGTTTCTCACTTGGTTCAGGAGTGTTCTCTTGGATTAGCAAGAAGCAACCAACAGTGGCACTATCTTCGACGGAAGCTGAGTACAAGGCAGCATGCATTGCTGCTTGTGAAGCAGTTTGGCTAAGGAGGATCCTGCAAGACATAGGAGTTCCAATCGAAGATGCGACGGTTCTAAAATGCGACAATCAGAGTTGCATGGCCATCGCAAAGAATCCTGTGTTCCATGCTCGTACAAAGCACATAGAGATCCAGTATCACTACGTACGAGAGCTCATCGAGGATGGAGTCATAGAGCTGGAGTATTGTCCCACAGAGGATAATTGCGCAGACATCTTCACGAAGGCTCTTGGGAGTGATTTATTGTTGCGGCATCTACATCGACTCAGCATTGGTCCGATCACATAGTTCATCTTCGGGTGAACATTGAGGGGGGGTGTTAGAGTTAGCTCAAATGTCCACCTCTCATGTAACCCACCAATATTCTGTGTACCCAATGTTGTAAGGCCCCCATATGAGGAGAAGCCATGATGGGTATCAGATATTGGGAGGGATCCCCAGTTTAGACACTGGAAGGGGTCTTAGAGTAGACCAGATGGTTATGAGACGGCTTAGGAGCCAAGAGTAGATACCCGTCTGCACAAAGGGGGGGTTCGGGGGGGCGATAGCCCCCCCGATAGCAGGGGGTCCGGGGGGCGCAGGCCCCCGGTGGGGGTCTGGGGGCAAAGCCCCCAGCGGCAGGGTCGGTTGGTCGGTATGACCTATGCGCGATCCTTCATCTGCCCGACGGCATGTTTTCTGAAGGGTCGGTTGGTCTTCCAGGCCGACTGTCTATTAGGCCGACTGCCTATTACAGGGCCGACCGTCAACCACTTACACTATATAAGTGGCCACCCCCTATCATCAGATCACCAGTTCTTCACGCTCATAGTCCTCCGTCCAGCATCTGTCTAGATCACCATCGAAGCTCTGTCTGTAGAGCGCACGGGTGGACAGCCAACCATCAGTTGTATCAGCAGTTTGGTATATCAGAATTTTTTGTATTCTCTCCAGCTTTCCATCGTGTACTTGCGTTTTGTTGTTATCTTCCGCTGCGTACTATTTTCTTACATAATGTACCTTGGCACTTTTTAGCCATAGACATCCTAAAAAATTTGGATAAGCTTGTTGCTCCATTGCAATTGCAATGAGATTGATGGTATAATAAATACCTCCAATAGAAATAGCCACATCTTGTAACATGCACTGGTCGTTGGTCAGCCATTCGAACTCAAGACGGAGATGACTTATAGTGTTTAAACTTTATCGAGTTTCAAGTTCTTTAGAAATAATATTCACTCCTGATCCATCATATACTATCACACCTAGAATGGTTTTATTTTTCACCTTAACTGTGATAATTTCATCTACCACATGCGTTTCAATGATAGGCATAGTAACCAAAGCATCCACATGCTTTTGTTTATTCTTAGATTCTTCGAACTGTTCTATGAAAAACTCTCAATATGGGGCAAGTCACATCGACTCAGCAAAAATCAATAAGCATTTCAAATTCACCGAAACTCTTTTAGATGAGCACCCACTCTCTCTCATAGGAGTTCATGAAGGATAATTATTATGGAACATAAATAGAACAAAGGGAGTAAATTGACGTGCACCAAATAGCAAAAGTAGATTTGACTTTCCTTTCAATTACATCAAGAGGCTTATACTAGAATAGCCTATCCAACCCCCTACCATCCACAAAAAAATAACTAGCAAAGCACATATAAATCATGAGCAACCCACTAGATAAACTATAATCCGTACGAAATAAATTAGCTACACTAAAGATCATATAATACAAAATCATTGAACACATTTCTTCCTACAACTGGGCGGGGCACTCAACATTAACCAATTGACCTCATCAAATTTTTGTATAACTATAACAAAATCCAGGCTCTATAAAGTCAAGTTTGAGCTGAATCAAAAGGCACATTTAAAATTCTGACATGACAAAGGAAGTCTATTTAAGCGGTCTATACACCCTTTACCCACATCAACTTTGTTATATAAAGAAAAATGGAATAACCAAAGAAAAAAATTATCATTTTTCCCAAGAAGTTTCAAGCAATCAATCTTATAGTTGTTTTCCAATTCTCATGCTTAACTAATAGTTTTTCAAAAGCTATTGAGATGCATTCATTACTAACCCCCAAGCCAAAAGCTATAAACAATATAAACTAAAACTTGCCTATGCTATACTTGAATTTGTCACATACCCGGACTAACTTTATTTATAAGCTATACCTCAATGGCCTCAGATTAGGAAAGAAGCATGTAAGCAATGTGACAAATCTTCCCTTTATAAATTGAATGATCTATCCCACCTATGATTATCATCTCACACACCATTTTTAAGGAGCAAATGAGTGCTCCATGACCACAGGCGTAGCCAGAGAGATAGCATGATTCAAATGGTACGTGAATCATGCAAAAGAGCACCAGACAAATACGCCAAAGTAAATGGCCACCATTTAGATCATGGCAGAGAGAATAAGTAGAACTTAATGCCACAAAGTGACTAGAGGATACTAAGTCAGAGAAGGTGGTAGGATGAGGTAGTTTCTACTTAAAATAATGGCAGAGCTCTTCAATCCCTCTTAGCTCCAATTTAGCGTTCTTATTGAAAACCTCTCCCCAAGCACATCTAATTGGAAAACTAACTAAAAGGTAAGGCATATAACCATTAGACCCCATTCTATGGAAGCAACTTTGGCATTAGTCATCATAACCATCTATCTAGTTATCATGTATGAAACATCAACACTTTAACAAGAAAATCAAAAATTAGGAAAGAATACGAGCATCAATTCTTTGATTACCCCATAGATTTAAAAAGGGATTAGATTTAAAGACCAATAATCAATAGATAGCAAACCTAGACATACGTTCCCATCACGACAACAAATTTTACAAAAAAGGTGAAACATTGAATCCACTTCACAATGATAAACAAAAATCATTCATTAGTTAGAGAGATGCCCAAGTTAGCTAACTTCACTTAGCATACCTACCACTCTTCACTAGAAACAACACACTATACAAACTAATTTAAAAATCCCCTACTACAATGGGGTATGGCACTCAAAATTATACATTTGAAGTCACAAATTTATTTATGTATAATTATATACAATTATGGTCTCCCTAGAGTTAAGCATGAGATGAATCAAAAAGCTCAGACCATTGCAATCCATTAATCCAAAGTAAATAAAAGCTACTCATCAATTATTGAGACGTATAAATCAAGAGCATCCCACCATATAATCTTTAAGTAACACGAACTAAAATTTATGTATCCCAAACATGGCTTTCTCATGTAAAAGAAATGATTCTTACAACAAGATATAACCTCAATAAGCTATAACCTCAAAACAATAAGTTAGTCAAATATAGGCTGGATATAAGGCCACACATTGGCCTAGTTAATGTATTGATTGAGTACAAAATTGCAATATCTCGGATATATTGGCGACAACAATACATTGCATTTACATTTTATGCAATATCAAACGGCTTCATGTTCAAATAGATAAAAACTCCACAATATTTCTTTCTAACAAACATAAAATGTTAACACCAGATTGTAACAAACATAAAATGTTAACACCAGATTGTACTTGATTGCACAAGTCTTCTTTTGGTGCTTGATTCTATAGATCTAGCCAAAGTTTTAAATTTTACATTTAATATGATGGTGAAATTTCCAAATATATTTATTTATTGTATAAAACTTCAAGGAATTGATTTATAATTTTATAATCTTAAAGACTAAACCTAGCTCTTTTTTCAACTATAGTTGAAAATTATGGTAAATATACTGAGCTTTTATTTTTACAAGAGCATATAAACTTTCACAAGCCATATAAAAGTTTTACTTATATGATGGTGAATATATTGAGCTTTTATTTTTATAAGAGCATATAAACTTTCACAAGCCATATAAAACTTCCACTTATTAAAATGAGACTAGGGCAGTGGTAGCTTAAGTCGAGTGAGGGCCACTTAGGTAGTTGGCTAAGGCCTATTTAGTAGTCTCATGGTGGTTGGTCAGGCATGTGTGATTAATTGGCGGCTAAACCATCAAGCAAGAAGACAACTTTGCTGCAAGTCAAAGGCTTGAACTAATCTTGTATGCTAAACCATAAGTCTTTTCTGCATGATTATTTGGCTTGCATGCAATTAAGCAGAGCACAGTTAATTACTAGCCATCGCGGTGGCCCATGATTATTTGGCTTGCATGTGATTAAGTAGAGAGCAGTTACCAACCACCAAGGTGGCCCATGATGCTAAGCATGGTGGCGGGTCCTTCATGTGATTGTTCAGATAGGTGGCATGTGATTGATTGGTGGCTTAATTAATTGAATGCGGTTCATGATTCTTTAGATGGCACACCGAGCTTGCATGCGATTAATTACCAATTAATTACTAGTCATCATCACTAGCACAATGGCTTCTTCATGATTATTTGGATGGCACCACCAAGATTGCATGTGATTAATTACCAATCATGGGCATATCGGCTCCTTCATGATTGGGCTCACATGTGATTTCCATTGAAAGTGATATTTTTTTAATTTTTAGTGCAATTAATTAATCACCACGGTGGCATGTTATTAAATAGAGGCTCAAATTTCTATAACTTGGTGGGCTTGCATGCGATTATTTTTGGGACAAAAAAGCAATCTAGTGCGGTTAATTGCCAATCACCATGGTTCCCTCACCTTTAATGAGAATATTACTCTAGCCTTCTACATTTTAGAAATGGGGACCTTATTTTGAAACCCAAAATTTTTTAAGGCCTTTTGATGAAGCTTTGCATGGCAAAGAAGGCCTACAAAATACAGCACTGCCCGAGCATGATTAATGGCGGCTTGAATTTTGATTAATTGAAGATGGCTCATGATTATTTGGATGGCACCACCGAGCTTGCATACTTGTAATTAATTGTCCAATCATTGCCGTGGCCCATAAGTGATTAATTGGAGGCCTGAATTTTGATTAATTGAAGATGGCTCACTATTAGTTGGAGGATTAAGCAGAGTGCCACTGTTACTATTTAACTATGGCCCTGAACATGGAGAATGTTATTTGGCTACTTTGCTCTATGCTACCCACTTCCATCTCTCATCCACTAATATGCTCCCTGCTTTGCAATTTGGCGACTTTGCTCCATGCTCCCTCTTTCCATCTCTCACCCACTCCCCTGCTCATTTGCTCCACTGCTCAGTTGTTGTTGGTAGCGGTCGTTGCAGTCATTGCACAATCAATTATTGTATAAGGAGATACATTTTTCTTGGTTTGGTATTCACTTCAAGCAACACTAAATAGCTTTAAGAACCTGTGCGGTGGCTCAGTGTGGTTGCTGAAGGAAATACATGCTCCTTTGTTTAGGATTAACTCTATTAACCACTTGTTTTGAAAAATTAATTACACTCTCATTACACTACAATAACATGTTGTTCCAACCATCGAGCTAGGTTTAAACTTGTCCGGTGGGATGATAAGAACAAAAATTAAGCTATTTAAAAATGTAATTGTTGATATTTCCCTTGAGGGGTCCCCTTTAGGGAAAAGGTCCAAATCGACATGCCAATGGACATATGTGGCATGTCTATATGGCCCATGCCCCTAAATAGACCCCTAAAGGGACATATCAACATGAAAGGGGAACCCTCAAGGGAAAATGATGTGAAATATATGAACAAAAAAATTCTAGCATTGTGGGACTTCACCAACGTGGGTCTAAGTGGTTGCATAATGAAATACATTTTCCTTGATTTAGGAGTTGTAGTTACTAGCACTAAAATACCTCCAAGAATCAACATGGTGGTCGCTCCAAGACAATGTCACCACTTTTCACGAGTTTAGATCAGCATCATGGTTGCAAATCTAGATCTTCATGCATCTAAACTAGAGCAAAAAATCTTGCGGATAGATGGCAGGTGGCAAGCTAGGGTAGATTAGATCACATGACAGACTATGAATAGTTTGATGCACAAAGATGTAGCATAGAGACTGCGCAAAGGAGGGTAGGACTAATCCTGTATTGATGTGTGTTGAAATTTGCGGTGTCCTAAATAGCAAGTTTTGACAGAGTTTATCTCATAATGATGCCAGTGAGGCAATCATTATGCCAAGAAAAATTTGAACGAGAGCGCGAGCCTGCCTAAATTTTTCCTGGCAAATTTTCTAGGCAAGAAATGCCAAGTTTTGGCAAAAAGCTCCCATGACCATCTACATAGTAAAACTTGAAAGTGATGACATCCTTGAAGAGCTTACAATAGATCCAACCAAGTTATTTCTGCAATTGTAGGGTTGCAACTTCCAATCAAACACCGATCATGAGCCTGTTCATGCAAAATCGTCACTAGGAAGTGACTGTGTGGTCAAATACCACTTTCGCCAATTTTGCAGATTTGCCTGTGTGAGGCAGAAGCTGTGTTTTTTTGCAATGACAGAAATTTTTATAGTATTCTATAATGGCGTCTGATTCTCTTTCACATATTGTCACTGAAAAGCTTGACAAGAACAACTTCCAAGCATGGAAGTTTAGAATGACGAATTTCCTTATGGGAAAAAGCTATTGGGAGTTCATTACAGGAAATGAAGAAGAACCAGTTCTTCCTAATGTTCCCAATCAACAAGAAATGTAGGCATTTAAAGGATGGCATGAGAGAGCCAGAAAAGTTATGTATTGGTTGTCTATCAGTATTTTGAATTCTATGATTGTGCATATTCAAGATGCAAGTACGCCAAAGGAGGCATGGGATACTTTGGCAAAAATGTATAGCACATATACGTAAGCCAGGAAAATGCAGCTCAAGTAGGAGTTGCACAATGTACAGAGAGAAAATATGAGCATCAATGACTCACATGAAGGTGAAGAAAATTGCAGATGCACTTGCTTCCATTGGGTCGCCAGTGGAAGATGATGATCTAGTTTCTATGACCTTGAATGGTTCAGGAAAGGATCATGCACAGTTCTGGACATCCATTGCCGTCCGTGAAAAATTTCCTGATTTTGAGGAGTTGTTTGCTCTTCTAATTTCTGAAGAGCAGAGAAATGGTGGTGCATCTTCTTCAGGAGGAACTTCAAAAGAAGCTATCTTCTACTCAAATGTTGGAAGAGGTAGAGGCAGAGGTAGAGGAGGCCGATCTGGAGGCCATGGTAGAAACCAAATATGCAGCAAACTCAAGAAAACCAGTCCTTTGGAGGAGGATGTGGTAACTCTAGAGGCAGGGGGAGCCAAAGAGGTTGTGGTGGATGGCAGAGAGGCCAAAATGCAAACAACAATGTTGAATGCTACTATTGTGGTAAAATGGGTCATATGGCTAAAGACTGCTACAAAAAGCAAAATGACATTATGAATGGAAAATTGCAGCAAGGCAATTATGCATCTTCTAGTAGACAGGGTGATGACAGAAATGAGCATCTGTTTATGGTGCAGCACATGACCAATTCTGTGACAAGTGCAAAAGAAAGAAATGATGTGTGGCATGTTGACTCAGGTGCATCAAACCACATGACAAGTCATGCAGAATGGATGCAGGATGCAAGGAAAATGGAAAGACTAGGATTTGTGGAGACTGGTGATGATATTGCACATCCTATTGTGCAAATTGGTAGAATTCCTTTGTCTATGCAAGATGGGAAAAAGAAATACCTGTCTGATGTATTTCATGTCACGAACATCACCAAGAACCTGGTTTCTGTTGGTCAAATGGTTGAGCAAGGCTTGCAGGTCAGATTTAATCCTCATGGATGCTTTGTTGAGGATATGAAAAATAATGGTCGCTTGATAGCAAAAGGAAATAAGGGTAGGATGTTTACATTGGATGCGGACATGCCTAAATTGAGTGCAGCAATGTTTGCACATGGGACCGGTGTAGTTGCAGATATTGATATCTAGCATAAACGCATTGGTCATGTTAATGTACAATGACTTAAATCAATGCAAGCCCAAAATATTGTTGCAGGATTGCCTAAATTCAAGGTTGCAGAAATGCATAAGGTATGTGAAGTCTATCAATTTGGAAAATAGGCAAGGAAACCATTTCCTAGGCATGTTCAAGAGAGTAAGAAGCCATTGGAATTAATCCACTCTGATGTATGGACTACTAAAGCTGCATCTATTGGAGGCTATCATTATTTTCTCACTTTTGTTGATGACTACAACAGAAAAGTTTGGGTGCATTTTATGAAAAATAAAAGTGGTATTTGGGCACTTCAAAGCTTTTAAAGCTATGGTTGAAAAAGAAACAGGCTTGTAAATAAAATGCCTAAGGTCAGATGGAGGGGGAGAGTACCTCTCAAATGAGTTTGCAAGGTTCCTGCAGGAGCATGGCATAAAGCAGCAATATTCATGCAATCATACCCCACAGTAAAATGGACTTGCAGAAAGGAAAAACAGGCATATTGGAGAGGTATCTCAGCTCATGCTAAATGAAAAAGACCTACCAAATTATTATTACGCTGAAGCAGTTGCTATAGTAGTTTACATAATGAACATGACTCCCATTGCAGCAATACATGGCATGACGCCAGAGGAGATGTATACTAGTAGGAAACTAGATATTTCTCATTTGAAAATTTTTGGTTGCATTGCCTATGTTCATGTCCCAGATGAGTTGAGGTCCAAGTTGGATCCAAAAGCTGAGAAGTGCATCTATATTTTGTGATGATGTCGTCAAAGAAGATGTCAGTGCTATCAGGCTGCAACAACTGTAGTTGTGCCCTGTGCTTTCATAGGAGTGTCTTGTCTTCAATTGGATTTGTGTTTATGTATATGAATTCTCTTATCGCATTAGTGAGTGGGAGCGAAAGGCATAGGTAAACTGTGTTGAGAGTTCATGCTCAACATCATGTGATCATGTGTGCATAGCACCATCACGTGATCATATGTGCATAGCACTAACCTTATAGAGTGCTATAAAGGAAAGGGTTAGATCCCCTAACCCTAATCCTAAAAGGGTTTGTATATATTCTATTTTTTCAACTAATTCTAGTGTACAGTTAGTCATTTGTGGTGTGCTCTCTAGCTGTGCCCTCTCTCCTCATCTCCACTCTTCTCCTCTCCCCTTTTCATATTTTGTCATGGTATCAGAGCTCCCTTGTCTTCCGCTGAGACATTGAGATTCTTGAGAGTGTGAGAGAGATTGTGAGATTGAGAGTTCTCTTGAGTGATTGTGAGATTCTTCCATTCACTTCCGTTGAGAGAAAATTTCTATTCATTGGAATAGATTTCCGTCCATTTCCGTTCATAGTTCTACTTCGAGTTCGAGAGAAAGAAAGAGAGTTCTACTTGTGGTCTTCTTTGTGAGATATTCTCCTTCTTCAGGTGAAAGATCTACTGAGAGGGAGAGAATATTGTTCTACTCCTATTTGCTTGCGAAAGAGATAGAGAGAAAGATTTCTCTCTTGAGGTATAGAGAGAAAGCTCAAGCTCTCTTTGCAAGAGCACACGGGCAACCAATGACCATCGACAGCTTCAGCATCAAGCGACTTCAACAAGGCAGCTTCTATCGATGCCCGTGCTCCAACCAACCTGCTCCAACAGCCCAACAACGATAGTCTCTACGCTAAGAAGTGCCTCGACCCGAGCAGCTGGCTGCTCCATCTACGTCCACCAATTCTAGACTTCTGTAGCCTAAGCTTACAAGGGCGGCTGCAACAAAAGAGCAGTGAGCGGCTCCCCACAATAGCTCCTCACCAACCTCTATTTCTGCGAGCCCACGGAGCACGCCAGCCTCCACGCTCTTCTCCTTCAACGCAGCAACAATCACCTCCGAGAGCCGAGAGCCGACCCACAGTCCAAGCACCTATGCAACCCCTCCAACGAGCTGCATCTTCGACAGCTCTACCGATCAGCGGCCGTCGACCCAATCAAAGAACGACTACATCTCCTTCGAGCTCTCTATGTCAGCCTCTACAATGACTCCCTCACCGGCTACTCCAACGTGAGCTCCAACCGCCCAACTGCAGCCAAGCTCCTAACGGTGGCTTATCAGCGGCGGCTACACAGAGCTCCACACAGCCTCATGGGCTTCAACGCATCTCCCGACCTCCAACACGAGCAACGGCCATCCCTACGTAAGCTCTCTACAACCCACCCGACGTGCATCGGCCTCCCAAAACTGCAACGACTGCTCGACCTTCAAGCTTCTACCAGTGAAGCTTCACGACAGCCGCCGTCGCCAACGACTCCCTCTGCACGACATCGACGAAAATCCGCAGGCGGACGGAATCTTCCTAGATTTCGTCAGAATCTTCAAAAGATTCCGTGAAGGGACATGGCGACACGTGGCAGATAGCCTTAGCCACAACTGCCACATCATCAGTCTGCCACGTCGTCTTATCTGCCACATGGCAGATAAGCGCCTCATAAATCTGACACGTGGCAATCTTATCCACAGTGCCACATCACTTTGTCACGTCAGCAGGCCACGTCAGCAGACACGTCACCTGTGCCACATCATCAGGCCACGTCACCAGGCCACATCATCAGGCCACATCACCTGACACATCATCAGTGCCATGTCATCAGGCCATGTCACCAGGCCACATCATCAGGCCACATCATCACTACCACGTCATCTCTGCCACATCAGCAGTGCCACCTCAGCACTGACCCCTGCAGGCACAGTCTCTTGCCAGGCACACTGTGCACACACTGCATGTGCACACTCCTGCCACCTCAGCACAGAGCTTCACTGGCACACCTCTTTCTAAGCACAGTGCCACATCATCACTGCATGTGACTCACAGTGACACATCATCATTGAGCACCATTTGCACTCCTTTTGCCCCTCCACATAGATCAAGTCGTATCTCTTGATCCAAGAAGAATTTGAGGATGCTGCAAAAAGGAAAGTCGCTCGTTTTTTCGTGCTCTATGCGCTCGTTACATCACGCGCACATTTCGGCACAAGTTACACTCACATTTGTGCCTCGCCGACAAAACCACTTCCTTCACGCACATTTGCCTCTACATCGACGTATCTGACCCAGCACTTAAAAAGAACAAAAGAAAAGGAATTATTTGCTGCTCTTTCATCGATCGACGGTTGGTTTAGATCTAGATCAGAGTAGACTAGATCGCCATAGAGGGGATGCTTTGAATTCCCCAAGTTGCCAATCTAAGCCATGCCCAAAATTCCCGACTAGTACCTACTCGGTCCATACGCTCACATCCGATTTCACATCATTACATTACCTGAAACCTTACGTTCATCAGTTCAGTGAGCAGACTTCAGAGTTCAGAGGCATTGCAGATTGATTCAGTGGGCAGATAGCACTTGATTTCACACACACATGCCACCATTGTAAAGCCTATTTGGCTATCTCACGGCATTGTGCACATCATTTTCAGCCTTGTAAAGCCTCTTGGCTATTCCCGGCATCGTTGCCACAAGCCTTGTAACACACATCAGATCTTATATACTACAGTTCTATGTTCACCCACGGTATAGAGATTTCACTTGGCATCTTCAGTGTATTTGTAGTTGATTCATACAGAGTTTTTCACGACACTTTTTGAGTACATTGTTTGCACCATGTCGACTAGCAACCTCAATCTGGAGGCATCTGCTAAGTTAGACAACTCCAATTACGGTACATGGAAATACCGAATGGAGACCATTCTTGTGCTTCAGGACAAATGGGAGTATGTCGATGGATCTATACCTAGACCATTGGCCGATCCAGCCACCAGTAGCTCTACTCCATCTGTTGTCACAGCACCAGCAACGGGATCTACATCGGGATCTACATCTACACAAACAGTTTCTGCACTAGTAGTAGATCCTACCATTGCCCGAGCTCAAGCAGAATGGGATAAGAAAGACAAGTATGCCTATCACCTGATCAAGCAGAATGTGCAAGATGTCATGCTAGGACAGCTCAACACAGTCAAGACATCAAAAGAAGCATGGGATATGTTCGCAGCTCTCTACGAGTCCAAGAACACATCCAGGATTCTCACCCTGAGAAACCAGATCAACCAGAGTTTCCGCAATAGCAGTGAAACCGGTCATGCTTATGTACTCCGCATCAAAGACTACAACAATCAACTTGCAGCAGCAGGAGAGACTATGAATCCCGTAGAAATGGTTCAAGTAATCCTGAATGGACTAGGAGAAGGATATGAGAATCTAGTCCAGAGTATTGCCATCCAACGGCAAATTCCAACACTGGAAGGACTTCAGTCAGTTCTACTTGGTGAAGAACTCAGGACGCAGGCCATTCAAGCACGTAAAGGTCATTCTAATGATCAGGCATTCACAGCTTCAGATAGAAACAGAGGCAAAGGCAGAAACAGAGGTAGATCATATCAGAAAAGTGGTCATCATCAACAAAATCAAAGTTAGAATCAGCATCAGCATCAGCATCATCCTCAGCAACATCAAAATCAGCAAAGAGGAAATCATTCCAACCGAGGAAGATTCCAAGGACAAGGGAATGCATCCACCAATGTGTCAAACATTCAATGCAACTACTGTCACAAGTTTGGACACTATGAAAGAGATTGCCGCAAGAAGCAGTATGACCAAGGCGGTCAATCCAGCAGTAATCGAGGGAATTCCCGAGGAAGAGGAAAACATCGTGGTGGACATTCTAGTCACAGTCATTTTGCAAATGAACATGGCAATATGTTTCTTGCAAGTGAGGAATTGCATCAGACTGATACAATGCACCTAGACACTGATTTCAATCCCAAAGAGGATTTCAGCTATCAAGTCGACCAAGTGGAATAGGATCCTTGGTACATCGACAGCGGTGCATCATCTCATATGACAAATCACCAGGAATGATTCACAGAAATGAAGCCATTAGAAGGTCAAAAGAATGTCATGACAATACATCGAATCCGGTTCAAGGGACAGGGGTTATCCCTATGAACAATTTCACTGGTACAAAAGGATTAGTCAAAGTGCTCTATGTTCCGAAGCTCAGCAAGAACCTTTTGTCAGTAGGTCAAATGATGGAACACAACTACAAAGTCATCTTCGACGGTGATGAATGCACTATCAGAGACAAATCCAAAAGAGGTCAGCTAGTAGCAAAAGGTGTCAAGGAAGGACGCTTATACAGGATGCTAGCTATAGTACCAGATAAGCATGCCATGTCAGCTCAAATGCAACAGATGCCACTATCTGCAAAATGGCACAAAAGATATGGTCATGTCAACTTCAAGTACTTGTTGTTAGATCTCCGGAATCAGAATATGGCAATTGGGATTCCGAAGCTACAGTTTCTTGGAAAAGTTTGTGAAGCATGTTGCTTCGGCAAACAAAAGTGAACCAACTTTGTTAGAAGTACCTCTCGTGCACGAGGTATTCTTGATTTGATTCATACAGATGTATGGGGTTATGCCCAGACCCGCAGCATCACTGGTTCACTTTATTACTCGACCTTCATCGACGACTACAGCAGATATTGTTGGGTCTACTTTCTGAAAGAGAAATCTGAAGTGTTTGCTAGATTTCAAGAATTCAAAGCGATGGTAGAAAACCAGACAGGCAAAAAGATCAAGGTCATGAGATCAGACAGAGGAGGTGAATACATGTCTTCAGCATTCATGAACTTTTGCAAAAATCACGGCATTCGAAGACAATTCACATGTGCAGATACTCCTCAGCAAAATGCAAGAGCTGAAAGGAAGAATGGGACTTTAGCAGACAGTGCTAGAGCAATGCTTAGTGAAAAGCATCTTCCGAATCAGTATTGGGCAGAAGTAATAGCTACAGCTAACTATTTGCTTAATCGGCTTCCTACCGAACCGATACAAGGTATGACTCCTTATGAAGCATTCACTGGACACAAGCCACGCATTGGGCATCTCTGCATATTTGGTTGCATAGCATATGCCCACATACATGATGATCATCGCAGGAAATTGGATGCGAAGTCACGCAAATGCATCATGGTTGGCTACAGTGAAGAAAGCAAAGCATACAAATTGTATGATCCCATCAACCGCAAAGTCATTATCTCCAGAGATGTAATCTTCGATGAGGAATCAGAATGGAAAACCTCACCTACATAGGAGATAGAAGCATCGACTTCACAGTCATCTACAGAACAGGTTGATGAAGAAGAGCAAGAATTGCCAGCAACACCCCAAGCAGTGCCACAGCAGCTCAGACGGTCTACTAGGGAAAGCAGACCACCAGCCAGATTGACATATGCTCAGAAAGGCAAAGCAATTTAGGTGGAAACCACCAACTATGCTCTTATGACTACCATCATGGCTATAGAAGAGCCAGTGTACTTCGAAGACGCAGTAGACAAGCCCGAATGGCAAACTGCTATGAATGAAGAAATGGATGCTTTGTATAAAAATAACACTTGGGAATTATGCGACCTTCCACCAGGAAAGAAGGCCATAGCCAACAAATGGGTATACAAAGTGAAGTACAATCCAGATGGCAGTATTCAGAGATACAAAGCCAGATTAGTTGCAAAAGGATTTGCACAACAATATGGCCAAGATTATGATGAGACTTATGCTCCAGTAGCAAAGATGGATTCCATACGGTTCTTGATATCACTAGCGACACTCAGTAAATGGAATGTGTATCAGCTCGATGTCAAGAATGCATTTCTCAATGGTTATCTAGACGAGGAAGTCTACATGCAACAACCAGCCGGTTATGTTGAACCAGGAAAGGAGAACAAGGTTTGCCATCTCAAGAAAAGTCTCTATGGTTTAAAGCAAGCACCCAGAAGTTGGTACAGCAGAATTGACAAGTATTTTGCTGATCTGGGATACATGAAGTCCAATGCAGATCATACTCTCTACTACAAAGTTCAAGGGGACGACATCACTATTGCACTTTTGTACGTAGATGATCTGATTGTGACAGGAAGCAAGGATAGCTTCATCAGAAAACTAAAACAAGACTTATCTGCAGAGTTCGACATGAAAGATCTTGGACTTATGCACTATTGTCTTGGAATTGAGTTCTGGAGAGATTCAGATAGCACATTCATGAGTCAGCTCAAGTATGTTGACAGTCTTCTGAAGAAGTTTCATATGGCAGATTGCAAGATTGCAGCCACTCCCATGGAACAGAGTTTGAAACTTACTAAAGATTCAGAAAAGCCTACAGTCAATGACAGATACTATAGGCAACTCATTGGATCTCTTATATATCTGACAATCACACGGCCAGATATTTGTTATGCAGTAAGCTCACTAGCACAGTTTATGGCAAATCCAAAACAGTCTCACTAGAATGCAGCCAAAAGAGTCTTGAGATACATCAGAGGTACAAGACAGCTTGGGATAGAATACAGAGGAAGTCATCCACGGTTGCATGGATACTGTGATAGTGACTATGCCGGAGATCATGAGACCAGGAGATCGACACAGGGATATGCATTTTTCCTTGGTCAAGGTGCTATATCATGGTTGTCAACAAACAAACAACCAACTGTTTCTTTGTCTTCAACTGAAGCAGAATATAGAGCACTCACTACAGGTGCATGTGAGGCTATATGGCTCAGAAGACTATTGTCAAAAACAGATTACTTTGATGAGTCAAAGCCAACAATAATATACTATGATAATCAATCGGCTCAAGCATTGGCCAAAAATCCAGTATATCACTCCAGGACAAAGCACATTGATGTCAGAGAGCACTTCATCAGAGAAAGAGTGTTACTTGGTGACATCACACTGCAGCATTGTGATAGCAAACAGAATGTTGCAGACATCTTTACCAAACCACTCGGTAAAGAGCTATTCGAGAAACACCGACTAGCTCTTGGTTTGATGCAGAGGAAGGACATTCCCATTAAAGGGGTGTGATGGAATGTAATGCTCAGTCCTTCTTCGATTCCCCAGAATCATCATCTTGAGGGAAGGCCTACTTCATGATGTTGATCTTGAGGGAAGGTGTTGAGAGTTCACGCTCAACATCATGTGATCATGTGTGCATAGCACCATCACGTGATCATATGTGCATAGCACTAACCTTATAGAGTGCTATAAAGGAAAGGGTTAGATCCCCTAACCCTAACCCTAAAAGGGTTTGTATATATTCTATTTTTTCAACTAAATCTAGTGTACAATTAGTCATTTGTGGTGTGCTCTCTAGCTGTGCCCTCTCTCCTCATCTCCACTCTTCTCCTCTCCCCTCTTCATATTTTGTCAAACTGCTTGTGCACTGATATGTTGCGTATTCAAAATTGTGTTGCTGACTTCATGGATACATTCGTCTATAGCTCCATGTCTTTGAAACTGTGGGCCATCGTTGTCCTCATAGCGTTGTTTGTTTCTTTGTCAATCTTTGTTATGTACGACGTGCAGTAAGATGTTGCTCCGTGAGGATTTAAAATGAAATGAATATCAATTTTTGCTCCCCAAAGTCTTTTCAAAGTTGGGTTGAAATTGCTTGTGTAGACATCCTTTGGGTCTCTTTTCATGAAGTTTTTTGCTTGCGAACTGTGAGTTCGTATTCTTCTTCAGACATTGAAATTGTGTGAAGGAATGCATTGAACGTCAATGTAGGAATTAATGTCTTGCAAAGCTCTTGTGATCTTTGCAAAGTTTCCTTTATATATGGTCTTGATCATTTCATCCGGTAAAGGCCTCAAAACACATGTTTGTGGCATAGGTGGTTTTGGAAATCCAAATTTGCAGTCTGTGTGTTTTTTTTTGCATGTTTGTCTATGTTTGTGGGTTTGCAAATCACTTTGTTTGATGTCGAGTTTGGAGTTGTTGTGATGCATTTGTCAATGAATTGTTCATAGTCGTCATCATAGTTGTTGCAAATGGGCGCTTCGTCAATTCATATTAGCCCATGATCATGTTGGTTGCCTTTGTTTTGTAATTCCGTCACGAAGAAGAAATTCATTATTGGTTCCAAAATGCTATCATCTTGTCGTGACATCGTCTTCAAAGCTCCGAATTTGTGTACATAATACTGCACGGTTGTGATAGGATCAGACTTGGTCAGCTCTTGGTTGCTAGTGTCTGTCATTGGTGTTGTGTGGAAAGCTTGCTTTTTTCAATTCGCGGAGGCATCGCAACAGTGGTTCCCACTGTTTCTCAGCCGCAAATAAGGTGATGAAGAATGTGGGTGAAAAACATTTTGCTTCAGATGTTGATAATCAGCTGACATTCTTAGGCAAATGAAGTCATGGAAGCCAATTTTGGATTGTAATAGCCTCTCAATGTTTGTGTCCACAATTGTTGCTCCTGCATCAAGCATTCTTTCTTGCAATTGACCTTTTCTCATGCGTACCCAAGTGGACGACAGCACTTGCCACACTAGCACTTCCATTGTCTTGAAGAATAGGTTCTCAATTGACCATGTAAACCTTCTGTCCTCATTATGCAACTCTCATTTGACTATGTCTTGGTAGCTCGTTTGGGTTGGTATGTCGTATGCACGAGTGTGTCCATAAATCAAAGTTCGGAAAGCCAACTCTTTGCAATGCTCGTCCTTGAAGAGACTCAAAGGGTAGAACCCTTTCGAAGGTGTGACAACAATTGGTCCGGCCTCAAAGTCAATAACTGGTTGGCTGGCGTGAATGCCATGGAACAAGGTGTTTGTTTCTTTGCCAATTTGTGGAGACGTGCCCTCAAAGCTTCTAGGGATTGTTGGGGGATCATCCTTGTCACATTGGAGATTGCGGATGTGTTCGAGCCATGTTTGATTTACCTTGACATTGTTTTTTAAATAAAGCGGGATATTGAGCATTTCCTAAGTGGGCACATTGTTAAAGTAGGGCGCACCAAACCACGGAAGTTATTATGATCGTACTTTAAATGACGTTTGATTGCAACTATGACTATCGCACTATCACTCATAAAACGTGGAAGAACTTGTTGAACCCTATTGACATTGGCGAAGACATTGATGACACTACCGTGCAGACCGAGAAGTCCTTTGTACAAAAGCTGCCTGATTTGCGCAAAAGGTATTCTTAGTGAGATGAGGCGTTCTTCGACTTCGTTGAGGGTAGCAATGCTTTCATGCGGTGTGGACATTTTCATTGTTTGTTTTGAGAACCTCGATATTTTATTCTTTATATAAAAAGGAAAAGATATTAAAAAAGACTAGAATCAAGCTCCTCGGTAGACTCCGAGATCATCAACAAAAAACTAAGTGAGTAGCTACGTAAGAGTTATCACCTAGTAATAAGTCGAGGCAAAGCAAGTAAAGAACTTGATCATGGGGATTCCCAAGTGACCAGCTTCAACTTGCAACCAAGCCAACGAAGAAAACAAAGCGAGGAGATCGAGATTCTGATTAAGGTTGAAGACCACTCTCAAAGCATGAAAAAGTCAGGCGTGACGATCGTGGAGACTAGTAAATGGTGCATAAGGCATACCAAAGAGAATGAGCAAAGCAAGGTCAAAAGAATATAACCGAGTCTAGAGGCGAAGGCAGGCTGTGATCGTAGAAGGCAACCAACCGAGAGTACAGGAGTAGGAGAGAAACAAGGGTTGTGACTTAAGGAAGGAAGCTACAGTGCACGAGTTAGTAGTAGACAATGAAGTAAGACAGCGCAGCAACGGTCTTGAGCCCTTAGCAAGGCTGCAGTCAGCAGCACGAAAGGCAAGTGATTATCAAAGCTATGCAACAAAGAGTGCCTTACTGAAATGTGTGACGCAAGAAAAGGTGAACAGCAAGCGATAAAACCATGCAGTAAAACAAGAGAGAGGCACTCGTGCCATTTGTAAGAGCGACGTCGTGAAGAACATTTACTACAGGTAAAGAATAAATCAGTAAGGGAGAACAAGCACATAATCGAAGAAGAGGTCGACCTGCGAATTGGGAGAAGACATCGTTACGTACAGAAGGAATCAGCGAAAATGAGGGAGACAATAAAGGGATTCATGCCAGCGAGCTAAAGGGAACATAGTAAGAATTCTCTCACTCGTAGTTAAATAGTGAAGAAGGTTGTAGGTGGGAAAGAACGTGCGGTGGTGGGGGGTTACAAAGGAACATGAGCAAAAATGAGTGGGGGACTTCTAGGCTGTAACTTCAGAATGCTGCAGCTGTTCCACAAGTGCTTTACAAGTGCATCATCATCTGACGAAACACAAAACACTGATGTCCTGATCAGTTATGTGTGTAGGTGCTTAGGTAGATCTTTTACTGTAGTTGAGTTGACTAAATTCAAGTGTGTGTACTAATACACACTTATAGTCAAGACGTAATAGTATAATAATGCAATTAGATGTAGGTACTAATATTCATCATTAACACTTGTTAAAATGGAAAAATATATAAGCCTAGAGAAGCTCAATAAATAGCGGTTTTATAGGTTACTTAAAGAAATAGTGAACTTAAAACATCGGGAAAATTAGTTAGGAAAGAATCTACAAGAGGGAATCAAACCAAGAAAGGTCAATTATTATTATCACAATTCATGATAATTAAATACCAGAATAAAGGGACTAGAGCAATTAATTATTGTAAAACTCATGAAATGTAAGGGGATAAGAATCATGACATTAATGCGCAGCCAAAGGTACAATAGAAAGAGTCATGTAAACTAGTAAGCTAAAATTGAAGAAGCAACAAGAACTGAATATTAATTTGAACACACCCAAAATTTTAGAATCCATGTACAAGCTGTCATTCTTCCATCAAAGCCAAAGTTCCCATACACCACCCAAAATCAAGGATCCATGAACTTGATAGCCATAAGATGTCAATCTTCCATCGGAGAGACAATTCCTTGCATATATAACCATAATAGGTTAAAAAAGAATTGTTACAAGGTTTTGTAATAAGCACTGTGTGTGTGCAATAAATGTTAGTGTGTGTGAGTATGCTTGTGTGAGAAGCAATAACCTTGTGTGTGTGTGTGTGTGTGTGTATCTTATCAACACCTTACCATTCCTACTCTCTATGACATCTCTCTCTCTCTCTCTCTCTCACATACACACACACACACACACACAAAATTCTTTTTGTCTATTCTCTCTTCATCCTCCTTGTCCTCATTGCAACCCTCTCTCTCTCTCTCTCTCTCTCTCTCTCTCTCTCACATACACACACACACACACACACATACACACACTATTCTTTTTGTCTGTTTTCTCTCTTCATCCTCCTCGTCCTCATTGCAACCCTCTATCTCTGTCTATGTCTAACTCTTTACATCTCTCTCTACCCCCTCTCTCATGCACGCACTGTTGTGTGTGTGTGTGTGTGTTATTTGTCTCTCCATCCTAAGTATAGATCCTCTATCTTTGTCTATGTCTAACTCTGTCACATCTCTCTCTACCCCCTCTCTCATGCACGCATTGCAGTCCCCCCCCCCTCTCTCTCTCTCTCTCTCTCTCTCTCTCTCTCTCTCTCTCCCCTCCCTCTTTTACCATCATAACTTGTCTTTTTTTCCCACCATTTTGGATAAAGTTTTAGCCCAAAAGGGCTTCTAGAGGAGAGCTAACATGCAAAAATCTCATGAGAGAATAAAATTTCATGAAACTAACAAGAGAAATGAGCTCATTTGATGTGTTTCGATCGTTCAAAGGAAAAAATGTTTGAGACATCTAAGTGTAAAATACAACTAGAGTTTGCAAAATTTCGATCAAAATTAAGAATTTTTACTAATATTGAGTTTGACAAACAAAATATTAAAAAAATATGTCGACTCCTTAGGCAGTCCAGGTTTCGAGGTCGGGGTCCACTTAATTGCCACCATCCAAACAAACTACATGTTAGAACATCATAGTTACGTTTGGGTAGATAGGTAATACCTGTTTTCCCTGGCTTGTTATTGCTTTACTTAGGAATATAGACAACCATATGGATTCTTAGAAACTTAAAAAAACAATTTAGCCACAAGTGAAGTTTAAGTCACAAGCGGAGTAAGGAGTGAATGAGTGCATGGGCTAAGAAGGGATTAGAGGAGGTATGGGACGATTAGTGGGCTTGGTATGTGGGGTGGTTAAAAAGAAAATGTAAATGAAAGATTTCATGTGGGTACATAAAAGAATGATTCATAGTTAGGGAAGTATTCATGTGTGTGTGTGTGTGTGTGTGTGTGTGTGTGTGTGTAAAGAAATAAAGTATCTGTTGTGTAAGATACATTTACTAATCAAATTTATTGTGTGTGTGGGGGGGGGGGGGGGGTGTGTGTGTGTGAGAGAGAGAGAGAGAGAGAGAGAGGGAGAGAATAGTGCATGCATGAAAGAGGGAGTAGAGAGAGATGTGATAGAGTTAGACATAGACGAAGATAGAGGGTTGCGATGAGGACAAGGAGAACGAAGAGAGAAAAGAGACAAAAAGATTATTTTGTGTGTGTGTGTGTGTGTGTGTGTGTGTGTGTGTGTGTGTGAGAGAGAGAGAGAGAGAGAGAGAGAGAGAGAGAGAGAGAGAGAGCTATCATAAGTGGAATAGGTGGAACAAAACATGCTAGTTGCCAAAAAATACTTGCTCCTAAACTCGCTTCTTGCCCTTCCCCACTCTGTAGAGGAGTAGAAAAGGTGCAGCTTCGCAAAGGTGGTGCTACCCAGCAACCCCAAAGTGAAACTGAGAAGAGAATGAATGGTGGCTCGAGCCATAGCTTATAAGAGGCCAGACAGAGGTCTCTCAACTTCTCTACGACCTTACTCAATGTGATCAGTGTGAAGAAAAGACATAAGGCAAGATATCAAGACCATGAGCTAGCAAGCAACATTGCAACCAAAGGGAAAGGTCGCCATGCCATTGTCTCTGGCAATGAGTAGCTTATAGAACTCTTCGTGAAAACTTAGCATTCTTTATAAAAACTTAGTAATTCCCATGAAATGCAAAGCAAGCATTGTGCCTAAGAGAAAAGGAGACTGAGAGTAGCTCGCATGAGCCGGCCAAGAGCTGCCAAACAAGTAAGCGAGGTGGACAAGGCAATAAGTCGGGAGTAAGTTGGTGAGTCAACGAGGCAAAGTGTTGAAGGCGAACCTGCGAGAGAGGGTTGGCTACAAGGGAGTAAAGTCGATGAAGGCACATATTTTGAAGGTAAGAAATAACAATAAAGTTGAGAGCGAACAAGGGGATCCACTTGAAATGAAAGGCACCAATGGAGAGGCAAGAGGCATATGCGATGACAGAGGTTAATAACATGGTGAGCATAAGCGGTGACCATGAGACTTAGAAGGAGGAGCAAAATAAGGAGGTGAATTGGAAGGGAAAGGTAATGCCTCAAGATGGTCAAGAGGGTGACAAAGGGAAGGAGGAAGCACCTACTACGAGTTGGTCATGTAAATACAGAGTGCGAAGGGAGAGTGAAGAAGGTATCACAACGGTTAAACAGCCCAATGAGTAGCTAGGGTGAAATCCAAGAGCCAACCTTGTACCTATAAATGTGAAACCAAAGATTAACGACCCACCAAGAACATAAGGGCAGTGGCAATGGTCGTTAGGCAGTTGAGGGGAGGAAGGATTAGTTTACCGACGAATGGTTAGTGGGGGTGAAAGAGTTTAAAAGGGGGTTTTTAAGCATAGAAAAGATTTCCAAATTTTTATAATTAAAGGAAAGGGAAACGATAGGGGGTTTTGGGGTGGGGGGGAAAGTATATAATGCAAATAACTAATAGTGAGGTGAAGCATCTAATTATTTAAGAGAAAAAATATAAACAAGCTTAACAATAAATTCAATACTAATTTATAGTGTAGAAATAATGTAAGAGGGGAGGTACTGAAAATTTAGAAACGGGAGCGGGAAAAAAAAGATTAGTCAAAAGTAAAAGAACATTAAAAATGAAAAGGGGGGAATTGGTTAATAATAAAAAGCAAAAGTATTAAAGGGGGTTGGCGGGGCTTATTAACAAGGGGATAAATAGTACTTAAAATAAAAATATTGAGGGGGATTTTTTCTTGACTAGGGATTGGTTAGGGCAGAGTCTAAATGGGGGAGGAACAAAGTTCACATGTGAATGCATGCTTGCCTTGAAACCCAAGCTACTACATACAAGCCAAAAACCAAAATGAGTTTTCATGTAGCATTTCTTTCCACGTTGCCATCACATCATTTGATAACTGCATAGAGTTTGAAGCATATGCAACTTTCCTCATGGAATCCAAATCCTCACGCTCCATCTTCTCCACCACAAAATCAATCCATTCTCACTTAAATTTCTCCTTGGAAACCTCTGATTTGTCAAACTGCACCCCTCTGTGTAACCTACTTCTCGAAAATGCTAGCCAAACTCCTCAACTCTTCAACCTTATGTCTTCCACCTATAGGAAGACTTTGAGCGATCTTTCTCAGGATCATTGTGCCAAACTCATCTTTGCAAGACTCCTCCATAGATGTGTCCTTCAGAAGTTCTCGTGGTGGTCAGGTTTGCTCTCATCAACTATAGTGCAAAACAAGCATAGTTAAAATGAACCTCATCATAGGCCAAACATGCAAAATGAAAGAAAGTTTGAAGCTGCACCTATTGAGTAAATCAACAACAATGATCCCTGGGTTGATTTGTCAATCAAGCCTAAACAAATCCACCCTATTCATGTAAACTTGGTATGAGAAGTTTTTGGTCGGCACACAGTATTGAAGCTTCTTCTCCCTATCCCATCTCCAAGAACATCAAGGATCTAGATTTAGCCGAGCCTTTAGAAGTATAAATCTTGCACCATATGCCAGAGAGCTTCTCCTTTTTGCACCATGCATAGGACTTTTCTCACCATGCACCACTCTGAGCCTTGCTCCACCTATCCTAAATGCGCACATACACACCATTCTTCTGCAACAGGATGTCAAAATTTTTATTGCTTAGTACAACCATCTTTGACTCCTTCCATTTCATCTTGTCCAACACATCTGCTACATGCTTTTCTTCTTCTTGGTTGCAGTGGTGTGAATGATAAAGAGAACTAACTAAAATTGATGCACATGCATTACATTGTTCAATCATACACCTGATCTGGTGGATCCACATATTAGGGTGCCATGCACAAGGATAAAGCTACATTTTGGAGTGGCGGTCGTGGTTGACATGGGCGCAATGCCCTCCACAAACATGATCGAGAGAAACATTATAACATTCTTTTCTGCGAAACCTTGCAAAGGAAAAGAGTGTACACCCAAGTGAGAATGAAGAAGCTCAAAACAAGGACGATCCAAGGGCTTGGTGAGGACAACTGCTAGCATGTAGACATTGGGAAGATACTATGGTTGAAGAGTGCCATCTTTGACTAGATCACAAATGTAATGATAGTAAAGAACAAATTGTTTTGTGTAGGAGCAAAGAATAGGATTTTTGGTAGGGCAATGGTGCTTTGGTTATCACACCAAAGGATGGTTGGAACAGAAAGTGGAGGGTAGAAAACTTTTGTAAGTAGACATCAAAGCCACACAGTTTCCCTAGAGATAGTAGAGGAAGCAATGTATTTGACCTTTGTAGATGACAAGGAAACAACCGTATGAGTCTTACTAAGCTAGATGATGGTAGTTCCATTCAAGAGAAAATAGCATCCAGTGATAAATCTTTTAGTATGTTTTTTTGTATCCCAATTGGCATCGAAATATGCTTGAAGTTCAAATTAGAAGAAGACTGGTGTTGGAATAGTAGCCCAAAGTCCTGTGTGCCTCAAAGATAACAAATAATTCTTTTGAGGAGATTCCATTGGGTTACAGTGGGAGTTGACAGAGGGAGATGATGGCAAGGCGATTTTGGGACGACAACATACCATTGTATAGAGAAGACTCCCCACCATGCTATAATAAGGAAGGGAAGTAGATGTATCTAAAGAAGAAGCAGAGGGAGAATGAAGTAGGGAGAGGGCATTAGGTAGCAATGGAATTATATTGAGCCGAGCCAAATTTAGACAGAATTTCTAAAATGTACTTTCATTGAGGAAGATGGATAATGCCTGCAGATCGATACCTGTATACATCCCAAGATAGTACCCAATGTCACCAAGGCCTACCATGCTAAACTATGAATGAGACTAGTATTCTAGAACCAGATCATAGAGGAAGCTTGCCTCGGCATTTAGCGCCTTGCTCAACTGGATAGGTGCAAATACCACAACGTCCATGGTACTCGACCTTGTCACAACTTACAAAATCACATGCACACAACCATGCCGCAATACTCCTGCTTCCCGCTGCCCCTCCACTCATTCAACTAGTTGCTCTTCCACCCACCGTAGCGGCCCACAACCTCAATAAGGAAGTGGTAGATGATTGAGCCCTCCAAGGATATCGCAAAAGCTCTAACACTCGACATGTTTAGGGGGCTTTACAAACATGATTTTTTCCTCGGCTAGCTGGAGGTAGTGATATATTGAGGTTTGCATAGGGTTACACAAAGTCCTGTGTCACAATCAAGGCTCATGATCTCAGCTCCATGTAGTAGGAGCTCAAATATAAGTTGCATATCCCATCGGCCTCCTTTCCAAGTGGCTGTTGGTGTTTGAGATCTTCAATGAGAGGGCAACATTATTCACGTTATTCCTGACTCCATAGCAACAACTTCGAGTCATTTGCCTTGGCACTTTGCCACAAAATGATGTATA
The DNA here is from genome assembly GCF_047967505.1 of Dipteris shenzhenensis. Classification (NCBI taxonomy): domain Eukaryota; kingdom Viridiplantae; phylum Streptophyta; class Polypodiopsida; order Gleicheniales; family Dipteridaceae; genus Dipteris; species Dipteris shenzhenensis. The sequence goes on from NC_141601.1 coordinate 54,024,908, forward strand.
TATTTCAATATCTTCCCCTAGAGGCATCTAACTTCTCTCTCAGTCCCAGTGAAGGCTCACAGATTTTCATCCATGCTAAAGTGTTAATGCTTTGGCCCACCCAAGTAGGTCCTCGTCTCTTGTAACACTATGGCGTCCAACCCTTAGAGTGGTCCTACTCCTAGTCGGATCTGCACCTGTCAAGCCTTTATGCCCTTACCACATCTGTCAAGACCTTTATGGCCATGCCACATAATCAGGTTAGAACCACTACCTTAGGCATTTTAGCGGGAAGTAGTATAAACATATCTTAGTTTAAATGCCTGGCATCATCACATGTTGTGGATGACCCGTGGCAGGAAAGTAGGATTTAAAGGGCATACCATCAGTTGTAAAGATGTTGTTGATACCACCTCTTGCAATTCAAAATATTCTGCTTAGTTAATCCTACCATTGAGTAGTTGCACCCCGTGGTGATATGAGCCTTGTATTTTTCTGTAAACTTCTAGCATTCCTTTTGGCATTCTTACTTCTTTTTAATTTTCACACTGTGTTTATTTCAAGTTTTGACATTGTGTGTTTGAGCTCTGACCTGAAGCGGATGTTTTGTTTCTACACCAACTCATTTGTTAATACATTCAGTTAACAAATAAACCTCCCTTTAACACATATGATATACTGTTTATCTAATGAACAAGAGTCCCATGACTTTTTTACAAAACATGATGCCAATAACATCAAATTGTCAACACTTGATAATTCTCTAGCATCGTCTCAGTTTTGTATCTTCTTTAGTCAAGCCATATTATTAGCAACTATATTTAACTATCATCCATCTTTGAGGACAAGACATTGGTTGCATGTCTCAATCTGAAGATTAGTTGGTAGATCTCCAAATGAGAGGTGATGGACCATCTGAACAAGATGAAGGTCCTCAAGGATAAATTGATTGAGAATGGATTTAAAATGGAAGACTTGGAGTTTGTTGAGTGAATACTCTAGAGTCTACTCCCATCTTTGAGAGCTTGAAGGCTATAGTGATTGTGAGAGGCATAGCTATCAAGTTTGACGAATGGATAAGCCTATTGATCCAAGATGAGGTTCAAAGAAAATTACTATGACTTACCATGGCCTTTCTCCTCTACTTATCTTGTTTTGTTTGGCTAAAATTAGTTTGTGTTGCATTAAGTATAATAGTGCTTCTTCAATCAAAGATTTGTTATCGAACTTGGATTCCATATAAGACAAATAGAAATTGAGATAAAGGCTTGGTATTAGTTAATATCGATTCTTCATTTCAGAGTAAAGCTATAATATTTTGTGATTAAATGAGTCTCTTTTCACATGAGCTTCTATAACTTTTCCTAGGTGCCCTTCATTTGGTCTAGCAACTTTTGTTTATCCTACTCCACCAATCTACCCACCTCTTATTACGGTCCACTCTGACATTATGAAAACAAAGAAGTTCCAAGCCTTGTGGCAATATTAATGCAAAATTATATGACTAGTTGAATTTTGGCTTGCACCATGTGAGTGCATACATTGTTCCTAGTTTTTCTATTCCATTGGCTTCATGCGAACTTTTGTGCAACATTTGCAAATATGTGCTCTTATTTGTATTGGTCCTTTATGTTACTCTTTGATCATTTAAGCCCATGTATATTGACAACTTAGAATGCAAGCTTTCTTTAGTGACTTCTCCAAACAGTGGGTGACACTCAAATCAACAATGGACTACCATCAAGATGGCAAGGTTCTTATTGCCAATCAATCCTTCTAAGATGCTAGGGAACAAGAAAGGTTCAAGATTATAATATTTGAATGTTAGAACATTGATTGATTTAAACTCTCCATTAAGAATTGGAAAAAATCAAATACCTTAAAGGAAAGAAACTAGTTTAAACCAATCATCTGTGCATGTAGGCTCTGTTTTAAGGTCCAATTGGGTTCCTTTTTGAGAAACCGATCATGTGTGCATTTGGGCAGTCTTTTCAATTTCAAGTAGGCTTAAAGAGTTAATCCTTGAGCATGCATGATATGTCAAGCTATATATTTGCAAAAAGAACAATTTTATGAAAATTAGTTATATAAATGATAGTTACGCTCGATCATCATGACAATATGGTAACTAGGATGACTAAAGTTCCTGAAACATTACTATGGATCTCAACTATCTTCTCACATTATATTCACTATTTACTAGATACATCTTGGATGCTTATTTCCATGGACTAAAATGACAAATGTATTAGTGTTTTTTTGTTCATTTACCACTCATGCTCCAATAAAAATAATTGTCCCATGAAAAACACAAATGAGTATTTTTTCTTAATTTCATATAAAGGTTGTTACACACCAAGTCCCATGCCTGCCCAAACCACAATTATTTGGCTTTTGGCGGGTAGGGTTTCGTATGCACTGCCATATCCCAGTGGTATGGTGTCGAGAAATTTTGAGTTCAAGCCCCACCAGCTGTTGGGCATATAATTTGTGTTAAGAAGGAATTGCCCATCCAAGGGCATGGGCAAGGGGTTTAGCCCACTGTCCCTACTTGTCCAAGTAAGATCAAATATGGCTTGGCATGTGACACCTCACATTTGTCTTGGTGGGCGAGGAATGCTCTGGAGGGTAATGCCCTAAATACTTAGAGATTATTTATACTATATATAATTGATGTTTTGTTTTCTTTTTAGAGCTCGAGGCTCTCTCTCTCTACATGTGTCGACTTTAGAAAGCTTCCAAGAATGAGCTTTTAAAAAAAAGGAAGAAAGCATGGAAGAATTGCCACAAAGGTTCAAACACATTTATTTGCTCTAAGTGAAGGTTATGGGGAGAGCTACAAAGCATGGCAACTAAAGGAATCAAATGGCGGTTGATCAATGCAAGCTTGCAATTGAGCACAGAGGTTCTAATGCTTAGTAGAAGGACCGATGAGAACTCCTTGCATAAGTTCAAAGTAGGCTTTGATTGAAGCACCAAACAAGTGTTCAAAATTTTAAGTGACTAATAGCTTGTCTTGCAATAGCTAGGGTCCTATACTTAGCTAATAGTCTTGTCTCTTGTAAAGGTGAAAATCCTCTATAGAGCCTCAGTCCGGTAGTCTTGAGTCCCTACTGTGTCAGGTCTTTATTCAGGCTTATCCAAAGGAGTTTCATGTCACTTGTCCCTAACTTTCAGCTCTATTGCTTTTTGATTCGGTTGCAAGCTTTCTATTATCTCATGTAATATTGCATGTGGGAAGTTACAGTATATGAAAGAGATACGAACATGCTTCAATTTATGGCAATTGGTATCAAAGCCAGGTTCGATGAGGGATTGGAGAATCTAAGTAGTTGGTTGAAGTTCTAGAAAGACAAAGTAGATGAAGCATACAAGGTGTAACGAATCTTGGCGAAACGAAAGCATGTCATGAGGATCTGTGGGAATCTTGGAGAGAAGCCAGGTTTGAATGACTAATTTGCATTAGAACAGCATCATGAGTATTTGCTGGGTGTCATGAGAAGATTTGAGAACTTAATGAGTGTCTTCCTCGAAGAAGATTGAGAATTTGAGTAGGTTTGTGGATCGTTCGGAGCTTGTTGAGAGCAAGCAAAATCAATCTCGAAGGTTGCTACATGATGGAAGATCCTATCCAAAGTATGTGGGTGCTCATCACAATAGTGCAACAAAAGTATGAAGGGCATGCATTCATAGTTATTTCATCTTGAAGGGAATGTATTTTTAAGATCTTGCCATGCGAGTCATTTATTTTCTTCATCCTTGGACTATCTATACCCCCCCCCCCCCCCATGGGCCTATCCTACATGGAGGGAATAATCCAATATAATATCCCTAGTCAATGTCCTGGCAATCAGGTAAGTCAAGGGGTTTCTAACCTCTTCATGCCTATATATAGGGCCAAGCATCCCATAGATAGAACCCTATAAGAACCCTACTAGTGTTTGTAGCTCTTTTGTGAGCATTCTTTCCCACATTTTGTGGACATGTATTACATTGATGTATTTGTCCAATGTCTTTATGCACTTGAGTGATTTGCTACATAGCTATCTTAAGATGATTGAGACGTCTTCTTTCCTAAGGCTAGAAACGATCCAATTTTAGGAATTGGGGATGAAGATTGTTAAGACAGGTAGTAAGCATGCGCCTATTTGACAAAGATAGATTTATGATGTCTAGTGCCTAGACACCAATTGGATTAAAGAATAAAAAACTCACAGGTCAACATAGCTGAAAATTTTGCTTATATATCCACTCTTACAAGTTGTGGATGAAAATAAGACAACAAATGGCACATTGACAGGTGACAACAACTGACAAGATAACTGTGTTACTATTCGTCTCACCACTTGGACGAATGTTCAAAATTTGCACCTAAAGGGTACCACAAATTACCCATCATATATATAGATTCAATCTTATAGGATATCTATTGGGGGATATAGATATAGTTTCAGTGTTGCAGATTGAGAATAACAATTGACAAGATAATTCTAACACACACTTGTGTAAAAGTTCTCACAAAATTTCAAAAACATGGTCATCATCCTGGAACAAGTTACAATAGACTATCTACAGAGTGACAATGATAGTTATCAAGATATGCATACCTAGATTCATCCAGCAACATGCATAAACTCATCCTGAAAAAACAAAACAGACAATGCAATTTTAATCGTAGAAGTTTCACCCATAAAGTTGAAAATCAATAAACTCCATCACACATAGTAGACATCATAAAAACATACGCCCTCTCATAGATACCACACTCCATCTAACCCATGCTCAACTCCCATGACATCCCCATGTCCAAACTACTTGTACGTATGTTGAACCCATTTGTGCACTTTAAACATTTAGTTGAAACATATTCTGCTTGTAGATTTAAATATTTTATAGCTCTAGTCCAAAAGCATATTTGTAGTGTCTATAGTCTAGCAGGCCTATATATTCCCTCAATATCAAAGAGAAGAACAGAAGAAACCATTGCTTGCATTGAGTTTGAACATAAGCGAGTAAATATAAAACATCTTCCACTTTTTATTACTAAAAAATCACTGTGCTATCTCTCAATTTGTGTTTATGTTATCAAGGCATGACCTTATATAATGAAAGCAAACCGCATGTGAGAGACACACTATCTTGGTTTTATAATGACCTAATTCTCCAGTGACAATAGAGACATAACGGTGGCTTTGGGGAATATTCCTATGACTCATACAGGTCCTCAAAAGCCAAAAGATTATCATCTTCACCGTCATTATATTCATGATCGTCCAAATCTAACATAGGATTACATTTATACTTGTGCTGGAGTTTCCAACAATCCAGAGCTTGGCGAGCTCTGGAACAATAGCGTACAAAACCACATCCAAAACATCTCCTAAACTCATGTCTCCTAGAATCAAGACAGCCACACTTTTGGATGAGAGCAAAGGCGCAAGCTGATGATGGACAATGTGTGGCAAACCAATCCACAATAAATTTAGTTGAGATATGAAGCTTTGTAGGTGGAACATTGCACAGCCAGAATTGCTCAAAAGAGAGTATCCCCTCCATTGAAGAAACTTCAACACAGCATTTTAGAGGGACAAGGCCTTGCCAATTAATGCTTCAGCAAATCTCACTATTGTATGTTGAATGCTAGCTACTATGCCTCGATGGCCTTGCTTAATGCGGAGGCATCTAGCTCCATTTGCTATGAGCCAAGTGAAAGGCACTCTCAACAAAAGTGCCAGGCTTAACAGCCACTGCAGCTGCCGCCTCTCTGGCATTTGCTTCCAACAAAAAACTCCTTCCTTCCGCAACATTTTTCTTGACTCCATATCTATCTTGTAAACAGTGGCCAAACTCATGCATGGCATCTACATGTCCTAGAGCGGCTGCTTTGGCACACAGCTAAGCTCTTGCTCTTAAATCCTTATCTTTCCTTGTGCCCTCACTCCCATTGAAACGAATCACAACGACCAATGAGTGTAGAGCAGCAGTGTGAGACGCCAGGGTTGCTTTTTTTATCAAGGCAGCTCCCCCAATTTGATCACGAAGGCAATAGAAATGTATCTGCATCAAAAGGGGCCCCGAGGAAATTCAAGCTTTAGTTCTATGACTCAACACATGACTCATGAGAAAACCAAGCACATACAAGCCAAAAAAGTCAAAAACCACATACAAGTCAAAAAAGCTAGAAAGCCAACAACCATCCAAAAATAGAGGTTAGGAATTTAAACAAAAAACAAAAAAACTAGGAATAATCACAAAACTCCCCTCAACTCAATCCCAAAGCACTGTCTCTATGAGAGCTAGTGCTAAAAATCAAAAGCACCCAGATTTCCTATATAGTGGGGGACCGCGAGTTGCTGGGGCACAACATGCATGTCATGGCAAATGGAGTCCTTGGTGAAATCTTGATCGATTTGCCTATTGTTAGATATTGAAGCATGTTCGTATCTCTTTCACTACGACTTCCCACACATGCAATATTACGTGAGATAATAGAAAGCTTTGCAACCCGCTGACTTGAAAAGCTTATACAGGTGAAAGTAAGGGACAGGTGATGTAGAACTCCTTTGCATAACTTTTCATGAACCTGAATAAAGACCTGACACAATAGCAACTTGAGACCGGTCACCTCTATGGAGGATTTTTTCCTTTACAAGAGACAAGACTATCAGCTGAGGATAGGACCCTAGCTATTGCAAGACAAGCTTATGGCATATACAAGAAGACTCTTATTAGAGAACCTAGACAAAATAACTCTTCATCCCGATCAAGCAAACCCAAATGGCCCTTCCAATTTCTCCATTCCAAGCATCGATTTGTTTATGGCAAGTTCCATCAACGTGCATTTAGCATCCGCGACTTTTGAGCAATCAATGTTGGTGACCATCCGTGTTGAGCTTCCAAAGAGCGTGAAAGGTTGCCGGCTTCTAAAGCTATATTGGGCGAGCCATAGAGTGACATACCCAAATAGTGCTGTCGAACAAAATTTGTTGGCAATTTTTGTGTTTTCCTTGTGGCTTATCACTCACGTATGTGAGCATTTTGATGACCTACGAGTTGTAAAACTTTCATGAACAAAAGCACGAGCTTGCGACTCTACATTTTGAGTGTTTGGATCTTTGTCTTGTTGGAGGTTAGGCTCTTTCAACCTCATAGTTTCGTCTAGGATGAGCCCTTTGTTCGAACATTCTCTAGTGCAGTTAGAGGCAGTTAGAGGGGAAATTGCTAGCAGACTCTACAACCATGGCTTTGGGAGCCGTTTCCTTTTTTCTCTTGACAGCATCATGCATCATGATCCTTCCTTTCCCCACTGTTACCATATCTAGTTTGAGCATTTGCCGTTGCTAGACTCAAATCGAGATGAACCTCTTCCAACATGCGATTGAAAACATAAACAGAAGCAAGGAGAGTCCACATGTTTGAGGTTGGTTTGCGGGAGTGCAACGATTTGGAAGTGGAAGCTCCAATGCAGAGGGTACAATGTGGACATGATTTGAGTGCAAAGATCTATGGTATGATTTTACATCTATATTTACATATAACATTTTCCCCCTCATCTTCTTTTTATGATACTATAAGCTAACCCTGTGTACTGGCAAAAATAAAGGCCTGAGCTACTCGTGGGTTTGGACAAGCCTCTAAACATTGGCATACGACGCTCTTTTTTTCTTTTTTTTTTAATATACTTTCTTTTGCCTTAAACTTACATGGGTTTGTCTCTTTGTCCATATATATAGATAAATATATATTTGGATTTATATATATTCAATTTGCTTTAGTTGCTTAATTTGGCTCTATATATTTTAATTTATTTTGGTTTCTTTGAGCCTTTATTTATAGTCACATTGTCTTTATTTATGTGTGTTTATGTATATATACATATATACATATATATACATGTGTGTGTGTGTGTATGTATGTATGTATATATATATATATATATATATATATATATATACATGTATATATATATATATATATATATATATATATACATGTGTATATATATATATATATACATGTATATATACATATATATATACATGTATATATATATATATATATACATGTATATATATATATATACATGTATATATATATATATATATATATATGTATATACATGTATATATATATACCTATATATATATATGTATATATGTATACATATATACATATATATACATGTGTGTGTATATATATATATATATACATACATACATACATATATATATGTGTGTGTGTGTGTGTGTGTGTGTGTGTGTGTGTGTATAACATACACACACACACACACACATACACACACACACACACACACATATATACACACACACACACAATAAAGTTTGATTTACTTTTAACTCCACTCTTTCAAATTCATTCTTTTAGTAGCATGAACTTTTTTGTCAATTCTTTGTCAATTACCTTAGACGTTTTTCTTTTCCATTTATGTGATACTCATTTATGGTTGTATCCCCAATTTTGCATAATAATACCTTTTCTCTTGATTTTTTCTTTAGACTCTTTTAATTTTGTTTTAGTTAAAATAAATGCACTTCCTTTTTTCTCTTACTGTTGTCTTTTAAATACCTACAATAAGTAAATGACTTAATGGTAATTTTACAACAAAAAAATCTTCCATGCATGGATTTGATGCTTATTTATTTAAAAAATAAAAGGAAAAAAACATTAAATAGGACTAAGAGTAAGGTCTTCTTGCATTATTAGTCATTTTAAGAATTTTTGTTAGGGCTGTATGTCCAACCTTTTTCCCTTTTTATTTATATATAGGCAATTGAGTTATACTCTACATTATGTTGTGGCCCATTAATTAACTACACTGGGCTTATTTCTTTCTCTTTTTGTGCTATTGATGAAATTTTATTTTTTCATTTTCTTAAAATAATTTTGGTTCCTTCAAAGAAGGGTGGGGACTACTCCCCCATTTAACTCTTTTAATTCAATTAGCTCATGATGGTGTGGACCACCCCCTCATTGCTTCTCACTGTAGGTACAAAATACCCCCCATGTACAATAAGTTCCAATAATCGACGATATTTTTCTTTTCATTTACAAGAGTGTGGAATACCCACCTTGTTTGCTTTTATAAAAAGGGAGAATTTAACTCATTCCCTAATTTTTAATGTTTTGACACCCGATTTTAATCATTTTAGAATCTTGATAGGTGTCTTGCTCCATGGCATAAGCGATAACAAGCTGGGGTTTACAAGCATTACCTGTCTTCCCTCACAAAACTATTATGTTCTAACACATTGTTTTGTTGGGATGGTGACAAGTAAGTGGACCTTGACCTCGGAACTTGGACTACCTCATGGATTCGACACCTATTTCAAACTCAATATTATTAGAAATCCTCAATTTTGTTGGAATTTTTTGCAAACTCCCAAATTTTTGCAGTTCCGAACTTAGATATCTTAAATTTTTTTGTCCTTATCCCATTTTATCCAAATAATGGAATTAATTGTATGGCTATTGATGGGACTATTAAATCTAAACACACACACATAAGTTTTAATCAAGGTTAGTTGTGAGAGCATTTATGAAGGACTCACATTTCTAGCATATGTCCACCTTGAAAATGACATGCCCTAAAGACACCTGTCTCAGTAGTTGCCTCCATGTCCATAACTACTTGTTTTGTGGCCCATGAGATATATACTACATCTTGTGGTTGGAAAAGACATGGCTTGTGAGCCCTTGATAGAGAACTTGATCTCACCGCCGTGAGTAGGCACCTCACGTGTGCCCTTGAATGGAAATTGGATCAAATGGTGGAGAAGAAGTTTTCATCTTTAGATCACATCTTTGGCACCCATGCAAAAAATCTTCCACTTGGAGTGGTGCTCCTCCATGTTCATAAATGCTATTATGTGGTCCATTGGATCTAGTATACATCCAATGGTTGGAAAAAGGCATAGCTTATGAGCTCTTAGATAGAAAAATTTGAGGGAGGATGAGGTGCTTGGGTGTAGCCACTTTTGATGAGGTTTAGGGAATTTGATGTATATTGTTAGATATCAATGCTCCACTCTCGTCGTGTAACTATGCGGGAACTAGCTAACTCTACTTGTAAGCCCCCATATGAGGAAGGCATTTGAGTAGCTCGGTTATCCGGTAGGTCCTGGTTTGGACACCAGATGGGGGTCATGTATGGCTTGATGGCTGGACGGAGTTGGCACACTGCCAACTAGGCTACATGCAAGTGCGGGAAGGCATCTCATGACTAACCGCATTGAGGGTACACTGAGCATTTCCCGAGGCAGCCCACTCTCAGGTTTCGGGGCCCGTTTGGAGCCTGAGATGATCCCAGATGGCTCTGGGCCACCGTAGGTTAGTTGCTCTATTTTGCGCACCGATTCTATCATGTGGTCGGTGGCCTATTTCGGAACCGACCCCCAGTGACCGTTTTGGGCGGACTGGGTCGGTCACCCAATTGGCTCTAACTGACTACTTGTGGTGGCTATATAAGAGCAAGCCCGTGAAGCCCATTTCATCACTGGCTACAGCAACCCTGATTCCTAAGCATCCAACCTCCATCCTCTACTGTTTCCAGCATGCCATCGAAGCTTCTTTTACAGGAGCGCACGGTTGGGAGGCAACACCATCTATTGTATCAGTTCTACAGTAATCAAATTTTTGATTCTCCATACTATCTGTTTTCTCTCTTATGTACGAGATTTGGTAGTGTGTTTCTATTTGCGAGCAGATTGTGAGAGATGGCCCAGCGCGCAAGACTGTGAATCCCACCGTTCGGCGAAAGCGAAAAGTTGGACGGCACTAACTATCCTCTCTAGAAGTTCAAGATGAAGACCATCCTAAGCGCATACGAGCTTTGGGATACTGCTACTGGGTGGACCTGAAACCGATTCTGAGACCGAATCTGGCCAATGTAGCACAACATATAGTACCAACTGCGGATGAGATTCTCGTGTGGATAAGAAGAAATGCAGATGCACTGTGTTCTATTGTCTGCAGTGTAAGTGATTCCGTCATGAGATGTGGTTGATGAGAGCCACCACCACCAGGCAATAATTACCACAAAAGTAAATGACGAAGCCTAATCACCTCTAATCACTCATTACCATGCACTGTATTACTATGAGCATGTAGGCCTAATGATTGCTAATTTACTTCACTCATAGTAATTATGCATGCAATCTCAGTGGTGGTAACTAATAGGTGAGTAATTGTAGGCCATTGCGGTGGATGGTAATTAACTGCTGCCATCCTAGTAGCATCTTAGCTAGTGAGATAGATGTGGCTGATGAGAGCCACCACCACCAAGAAGTAATTACCACAAAAGTAAATCATGAAGCCAAATCACCTCTAATTACTCATTACCATGCATTCTACTACTCTAATAAGCATGCAAGCTCGGTGATTGGTAATTTATTACACTCGTAGTAATCATGCATGTAAGCTCAATAGTGGTAACTGACAGGTGAGTAATTGCAGGCTATTGTGGTGTGGCTGGTAATTAACTGCCAACCCGATGGCATCTTAGCCCCATCGCAGATGTGGTTGATGAGAGCCAATACCACTGGGTAATAATTACCACAAAAGTTAATCATGAATCCTAATCACCTCTACTTACTCATTACCATGGACTCTAGTACTCTACTGATCATGCAAGCCCAATGACTAGTAATTTATTGCACTTGTAGTAATCATGCATGCAAGCTCGATGGTGATAACTGGCAGGTGAGTAATTACGGGCCACCATGATGGCTGGTAATTAGCTGCCACCACACATGTGGCTGGTAATCTTAGAAGCCACCACCTCTAATCACTCATTACCATGTAAGGTAGTATTGCTGCCTTGAATTAATCGAAATTCGAGCCAACCACCGTGGTGGCTCTCACCTTGACAGTTCCTTATAATCAAGCTACAAACTTAAGCTTTTGCTATACCATTCCCTTCACTATTTTGTCTTCTATCCGTCCGAACCATTTCTTTCTCCCTTGCACTCTTCTTGCAAATTTAAGCCTCCATTATTCCATTGCCTTCACTATTTCATCTCTCTATCCCTCTCAACTGTTTCTCTTCCCCTTGCACTCTTCCAGCAACTTCTATCCCCTCTCGTGATGAAACTTGCACAGTCCGAGAGCTCCTCACACAATCTTTTCTCCCCCTATGCAGCACAATGCGAGAGCCTCTCCTCCCCTGGTCTTAAAATCATGACATTTGGGAGCTCCTCTTTCACTCTTCAAAAGCCCAATTTGGATGCTCTCAACAACTTTCCCAGGTTGGTGCAAGAGGTGAACATGAAGGAGGGACAAATAGTATGTCAAGGTCAAAAGATTACCATCACTGAAAGCCTGATTGAAAATGCACTAAGCATTCCTGGAGGCAATTTGCAAGCACACTTCTTTGAGAAGCAGTGGAAGAGACTAGATATTCTAGATGTATACCCCAACTCTTAGATTAGTAAAGATGGTGGAGTCAAGATTTCTAGCTTGCCAATAGGCCTCCAAGATGTGTTGAAGAAGACAACGCACTTCTTTCTTGATACGAGAGGAACCGTGAAGTTCTTGCAAGTTCAAGTAGCTAAAAGGACGTGATGTATATTTCTCAAGGACGATCTTCAAGAGCATGATAACCAATCTGAAGAATTGCATGGATGGCAAATCCCAATTGTCATCTTAGTCCATATGCACCTGATGACATCTACCCTCAGAGGAAATTTTGAGCAATACAATAAGAAGATGTCTCAGAATGTTGCTTTTCTACAAGAGAAAGCCACCGATGCAGCAAAGGTAGTGCAACTTGAGAAAATTCTCAGGTAGGGTGTAGAAGCCAAGGTAGAGGAGGCAAAAGTGAGGGTCTTTTAGGTAGGCATGAGAGCAAGCTGAGGCTGCTGCAAAAGTGGTCGACATGGAAAGGCATAGAAGAGAAGAAGTAGAAAACTGCATCAAGGAGCTCCAAGATAGGCTTGAAGAAGTTAGAAGTGATGGGGACATCACGGACAAGGAGCTAGCAATTATGCAAAAGGAGCTTGAAGATCAGAGAGCCAAAAAGGAGGGTCTTTACAAATGGCTCTACAACATGCAAAACGCATTGAACATTGAAAAAGACCATATGATGGAGGAACTGAAAAGCGAGAATGTAGAAACCAAAGCGGTGATGTAGGATCTGTGAGAGAGCTTCGCCCATGATGGAGCAAGTTGCAGTAACCACAATGGGGGTTGCTTTTTTAAAACATTGTTGGAAGTTCAAAGAGTAAGCTACAAGACCCTGCAATAAGATTATGATAGGGTTGTGCATGAGCTTGCAGTGGCTTTTGAAAATTTTGAAAAGCAGTTCATTGTTGTGAGAGATTTCCAAACTAGAGTGGAAGTCTTAGAAACGGCCCATGTTGATGTTTTTTAGCAATTCAAGCAGCTTCAAGAGATGATGAGGGAATCATATGAAGTTATTGCATGGAGTGAGCAAAGAGTGGAGGAGACAAAGGAGAACATCCATACCCTTAGGATGAGGGAGGATGGAATCAAGAAGCAACTTCATCATTGTATAGAGCAATACTATGGTATTGATGGCCACAATAGTTAAATCGGATGCCTACCCTACTATGCAGCAGGGTCCGAAATGCATGGTCTACCATACCCCTATCATAGATGACTGCATGATCTAATGGCCTACGTGCTACCACTCTATGCATGTTTTTGGTCTCATGTTCAAGTTGGAATGTGTACTACAACTTGAAGACAAATTTTGCCAGATTCTGTTGAGCAATGCATAAGTTATGGGTCATGCAAGATACCTGTATACATAAAATTCCCTAAACCTCATCAAAAATGGCTACACCAAAGCAAACAATGACCCCAACATAGCACATGTGAAGCACCTCATCCTCCCTCAAATTTTTCTATCTAAGAGCTCATAAGCTATGGCTTTTTTCAACCATTGGATGTATACTAGATCCAATGGACCACATAATATCATTTATGAACATGGAGGAGCACCACTCCAAGTGGAAGATTTTTTGCATGGGTGCCAAAGATGTGATCTAAAGATGAAAACTTCTTCTCCATCATTTGATCTAATTTCCATTCAAGGGCACACATGAGGTGCCTACTCACGGCGGTGAGATCAAGTTCTCTACCAAGGGCTCACAAGCCATGCCTTTTCTAACCATAGGATGTAGTATATATCTCATGGGCCACAAAACAAGTAGTTATGGACATGGAGGCAACTGCTGAGACAGGTGTCTTTAGGGCATTCATTTTCAAGGTGGACATATGCTAGAAATGTGAGTCCCGCATAAATGCTCTCACAACTAACCTTGATTAGAACTTATGTGTGTGTGTTTAGATTTAATAGTCCCATCAATAAATGAGCCATACAAATATTCTATTATTTGGATAAAATGTTATACATGGGACAAGGACAAAAAAATTTAAGATATCTAAGTTCGGAATTGCAAAAATTTGGGAGTTTGCAAAAATTCCAACAAAATTGAGGATTTATAATAATATTGAGTTTGAAATAGGTGTCCAATCCATGAGGTAGACCAAGTTTCGAGGTCAAGGTCCACTTACTTGTCACCATCCCAACAAAACAATGTGTTAGAACATAATAGTTTTGTGTGGGAAGACAGGTAATGCATGTAAACCCCAACTTGTTATCACTTATGCCATGGAGCAAGACACCTATCAAGATTTGGAAATGATTAAAATGGGTTATCAAAACATTAATAATTAGGGAATGAGTTCAATTCTCCTTCTTTATAAAAGCAAACAAGGGGGGCATTCCACACTCTTGTAAATGAAAAGAAAATTATCGTAGATTATTGGAACTTATTGTACATGGGGGGTATTCCGTACCTACAGTGAGAAGCAATGAGGGGGTGGTCCACACCATCATGAGCTAATTGAATTAAAAGAGTTAAATGGGGGGGTAGTCCCCACCCTTCTTTGAAGGAACCAAAATTATTTTAAGAAAATGAAAAAATAAAATTTCATCAATAGCACAAAAAGAGAAAGAAATAAGCCTGGTGTAGTTAATTAGTGGGCCACAACATAATGTAGAGTATAACTCAATTGCCTATATATAAATAAAAAGGAAAAAAGGTTGGACATACTACCCTAAAAAGAATTCTTAAAATTACTAATAATGCAAGAAGACCTTAGTCTTAGTCCTATTTAATGTTTTTTTCCTTTTATTTTTTAAATAAATAAGCAACAAATCCATGCATGGAAGATTGTTATGTTAAAAAATTACCATTACGTCATTTACTTATTGTAGGTATTTAAAAGACACATTAAAACAAAAAAGCAAGTAAATTTATTTTAACTAAAACAAAATTAAAAGAGTATAAAGAAAAAATCAAGGGAAAATGTATTATTATGCAAAATTGGGGATACAACCATAAATGAGTACCAAATAAATGGAAAAGAAAAACGTCAAAGTTCATGCTACTAAAAGAATGAATTTGAAAGAGTGGAATTAAAAGTAACTCAAACTTTTGTATATGTGTGTGTGTGTGTGTGTGTGTGTGTGTGTGTGTGTGTGTGTGTGTGTGTGTGTGTATGTATGTATATATGTATATATGTGTGTGTATATATATATATATATACACACACACACACACATGTATATATATGTATATATGTAAATATGTATACATATATATACATATATACATATATATATATATATATATATACATACATATATATGTATGTATATGTATATATATATATATATACACATATATACAGAGGCTATTTTAAGCAATGAATACAAGAGAATCCATAAGAAATTTGGATCTGCTGTAAACTAGAAGTTTATGGATTAATCAACAGGCTATGACTTTTTGGTTTACAAAATTTGCATCCGACATAACATGTGAGAGTTATTGGCTGTGCAAAATAGCAAGAAGTTGCTACTGACAGAATTCTGCAAAAAAGTGAGTAGGATGCTATTTTCAGCAATGAATACAAGAGAATCCATAAGGAATTTGGATCTACTATAACTAGAAGTTTGTGGAGCAATCAATTGGCTATGACTTTTCTCTTTAATGTGTGTGTGTGTGTGTGTGTGTGTCTTTAAATTTAAAAAGTCTCATCATTGACTGAGTCATACAATTAAATCCATCCATAGGATAATTTGTTAAAAATAAGACCATGATAATCAAGACTTATATAGTGTGACAAGGATCATAAAAGACACAATAGAAATATCCAAAAATATTTTTAGCATCATGTAGGAAGATAAGTAATGCTTGTGTTTCCCACCTTGTTATCGCTTATACCAAAGAAACTTTAGAACAAAAAGATTCTAAATGTACACCAAAAAACATCAAAATGAATGCCATAAGTAAATAATTATTTCTCGCATTTCGCTTTTCGATATAAAAATGGTCTAGTACTATTTTTTTGTCCAATAGTTTGCATTTCCCTTCGTGCATCCTCCAACTTTTGAGAAATGTAGGCCATTTTGGTAGGGTCTGTGATTGCAGACATCATAGCGGTCCTACGGAATTTGTTTGAGCTCTTCCACGTACTTTCCTATCAAATTCAACTTCCAACTAAATCAAGGGGTTGTCCATCACAAGGGTAAACAAGATAAACAAAGGGGGTTAATTCATGATCAAGACTAAGAGACCACAAGATAAGTAAGAGGGGGGATAAAAAAGTAAATGAAATCAATGATGGGGAGTCATCCACAACCATGTGAAGGAAGGAAACAGTTAAACAATTTCCCTTTGCAACTAAGTGCAGTCCTTAAGCAAAATTAAAGGGGGTTAATTGTGTCAATGTAAAAAAACAAACTTAGGGGGGTACTTCGCTCCCATAAATGAGAGACTATTTTTAGAACTGGGTGGTATTCCGCACCCAAAAAACATTTAACACCATTGATACCCAATCATTATAAACATCAAAAGTATATTTTAAAACTTTTTGAATCAGGGGGGTATTCCACACCCATGTGCTATAAAAATGTATTAACCAATGCAATTAGTAATAGAAAGAGCATTAGTTTAAAAAAATTGAACAAAAACTTACAAGGGATCAATATCGCATAATTAAGGGCCACTCTAAGTATGTGCACAATTGTGTGTGTGGTGTTGCAAATTATTTCATGAATTAAAAGCTCATGTTTTAATAAAAAACATGCTAGAGGAGAACTAAAACAAATAGGGGAGGAAATGATAAACCAATTAACTTTTGAATAAAGAATAGTTTATTAGCACAAGGGAAAGGGAGGACAGGGTAAAAAATAAAAGGTTTAAAATAGAACAATAAATAAGCTTGGATACTTATAAAAAGGAAAACAAGAAGGTAGGTAGATAATTAAACTGTTAAAAAGCATGTATATAGCTTAAATAACTATCATACTTAAAAGAAAAGAAAATACATAATAATGGACACATTAAAAGAAACAGAAGGTACAATTAACTTGGCTAAATCAGAAATAAATGAGTACTAATTATAAGAATGCAATTAAGCCAATAAATTGAGAAGATTTACATATATAAGTTGAAATTAATCAAATATATTACGTAAAAGAAAATCACAAACCAATAGCTGTGCAGACACAACCACGACAAACAAGTTTGTAAGTCAGTATATAAATATCGATATATAATTACAGTAGGCAACCTAGAAGGAAGTTTTCCTTTTCTAAGCCCTAGTTAAGCCATGTGTTGTGATTATAAGAGTTGATGTTTATGAAGATCCAAGGGTTTGAAACATGCTTTCTAGCAAAGCAACCTTCTGTGAGCTCTCCTTAAGCCACATGTACAATTTTAGGCCCTTGATTTTAGATTGATCTAAAGGACTAAAACATGCCTTCCAAATTTGACCCAAAAGCATACTTTTTATTCATTCTTCCCGTAAATCTATTATATAAGGAGGAAAATGGAGGACTACCTCAACGGGAGCAAATTGAAAAGATACCCCTCACACTGGCGACCCTTCAAGCCATCCATAGAGAAAAAGAGCTCAAGGCCGAGGTAGTCTGGATGAAATGCCAGGCCATCGAAGAACCCAAGGCATATAATGCCAAAATCAGACAATATAGGTAGCTGGCCTTGCTAAAGGCAACACTCGAACACCCATGCCTAGCTAATGAGGGTTTGAGCTTACACATCCAAGCACTTGTGGACCCAAGAGCCGCGGACCCGGGAGCGAGCCACAATTTCACCTCCCACGATGTATTGGAGAAGCTATAGGTACCCCTAAACCTCACTGTGGCTTCAATACATGCTATCAACGGTCAACTGTTAAGTACATTAGGATATGTGGACTCGAGACAATTTGCTAGGCAATAGAGATCCGCTTTTACATTCTCCCCACATAAGCGACTGATGAGCAAATGATATTGGGAAGGACTTGGTGTTGCATCGTGAATTGCCAAATCGACTGGAGGGCCAAAACAACATCCCTCATGAATGGGGGAAGGACTCTGATAATTTTGCTTTGTGAACCTTGTCCTGCACCCCCTACAATACCACCATCGGCCAGGGGCAATGAAGTTCTAAGTGAAGGTGAATCTAAAGCCCTAGCCACCTCTAACACTCTGGATCCCACCCTCAAAAGAAAGTCCGATCTAGGAAGGAACATGGACACAACCGCAGCGGCGGTCGGGTAACATTGCAAGTTACTCCGCCGAATTGCATGTTTTTTTTCTTGAGTAATTGTTGGACAAAGCTCACGACCGTGCTACTGAAACTCCAATTGGATAATATATATAGTGAGGATTCAGGTCCAATTTGGAGTTACTTCTTGCTTACCTTAACCTAGTTTTTTGGTGAACTACATATATGATATATGCATGCTGCACAGAATTCACAGCAGCAAACACAAAATATTAGTGGACCTGCAATGTCCTCTAGCAGTGGTTCACATACTTTGCCATGGACAGGCAGACTGAGATCAGGAGAATCTCCTCAAAGCAATGCAGATAGTGGCATGCACGTATCACGAAAAGGAAAAGAGAAGGTAGATCAGCCCATTTTTGATGTGAATGTAGGTCACTCTCATGTGGATGGTGAATCCAGTGGCTCAAAATAGAGCATTGATGATGAGTTGGGTATTCCTTCTATTGTTACACCTGGAGTAAGGAAGACCAGGGATGTTTTGAGAGCACCTAAAAGTGAGCCTGATTTGTGCAGGTCTACCAGAGCTAGGTATCTTGTAGATAGGCTGAAATATGATGGATTTACAGCCATTCACTATGCCTATATGGTCAAAGTGATACAGGAAACAAAACCCACTTCTTTTGAGCAAGCCATGGGAAAAGAAAAATGGGAGAAAGCCATGGATGAAGAAATGGATGCCTTGGAAGAAAATGCTACATGGGAATTGGTGCCTTTGCCTAAAGACAAGAGTGCAACTGGTTGTAAGTGGGTTTATAAGGTGAAGCATAATGCAGATGGTCCTGTGAACAGATACAAGGCAAGATTAGTTGTCAAGGGGTATGCACAAACATATGGCATTGATTATGAAGAAACATTCAATCCGGTTGCAAGGATGGCAACTGTAAGAGCAGTCATTGCTATGGCTGCATCAAAGGGATGGTCTTTACATCAGATGGATGTAAAGAATGCCTTCTTGCATGGTGATTTGCAAGAAGAGGTCTTTATGGAGTAGCCACCAGGTTATGTTCATGCTGTTCATCCTGAGTTTGTTTGCAGGTTGAAGAAAGCCTTGTATGCACCTAGATCATGGTCTGACAAGATAGGATAGTATCTTGTCACTATTGGCTTTTAGATTTCCAAGGCAGATTTCTCACTTTATGTGAGAAAAACAGAGAAAGGTATTATGCTGCTTGTCATTTATGTTGATGATTTGATCATCACAGGTGATAGTGATGAAGATATCCTTCATGTGAAAATGCTATTGAAGCAGAAGTTTGAGATGAAGGATTTGGGAGAGCTGCGTTATTTCTTGGGCATTGAGTTGATTAGATCACCAAGTGGGATACAACTCTTGCAGAGGCAATATGGATTGGACATGTTGTCTAAATATGGGATGACAGGTTGTAAGCCTATTTCAGTTCCTTTGGAGCAGAATGTGAAGCTGAGCGCAGATGCAGGTGAGCTTCTGGAAGACCCTACTATGTACATATGCATAGTAGGAAGTTTGATTTATATGACTATTACCAGGCCAGATTTGAGCTATGCTATTGGATTGGTAAGTCAGTTTATGCAGGCTACAGGAAACCGCATTTGGATGCGGCTAGATGCATACTCAGCTATGTGAAGTCCACATTGCAGTATGGACTATTTTATGAGGCTGGGGTTTAGATACAGTTGCATGGATACACTGATGCTGATTGGGCTGGTAGTATTTCTGATAGACGATCTACCAGTGGAGATGTGTTCTCTTTTGGGAGTGCTGCAGTCACTTGGAGCAGCAAAAAACAGCCTACAGTTGCTTTGTCGAGCAGAGAGGCCGAGTATTGGGGTGCAGCAATGGCTGCATGTGAGGTAGCTTGGTTGCATAAGCTACTCTATGATATGCATCAGTCTACAAATGGGCAGTTGTCATTTATTATGACAACATGAGCAGTATACACTTGGCAAATATCATGCTAGAACAAAGCACATTGAGGTGCATTATCACTATGTGCAGGAGAAGGTTTTATTAGGTCTTATTGAACTAGTTTATGTTAGCACAGAGGATCAGGTAGCTGACATATTCACGAAGGCATTGGGTGTAGAGAAGTTGCGTAAGTTCAGAGACCTGCTTGGTGTGCAGGAATTGGGATTGAGCTCGAGGGGGAGTGTTGAGATATCGAGCTCCACTCGTGATATGCTAGGGTGACCATTGTGCATTTATATCACTGACTTGTTAGCTGCAGATGCGGTTGGTACACCGCCCATGAATAATAGCTGGATGACAGCTATCCTTATGTACTCTAGTTCGTGGCTCAGTTAGTATGCCACCTTAGTTAGCTGAGTTTAGTTTGAGACCCACATATAGGGTTCTTCTATTTCTTTGTACAAGAGTTCTTTTGGCTTTCACAACTAAGAAGAGGAAAACTGTTTTCAGCCTCCACCTTTGTGTGTATTCCCCCATTATGTATGTGAGAAAGCCACAAGTGAGACTCCTTCCTTCTCTCCCACTATCTTCACAAGAGGGAGGAAGGAGGAGGAAGGAGAAGGAGATGGGAGGAGGACAAGGAAGGAGGAGGAGGAGGAGGGAGGATGAGGAGGAGGGGGGAGGAGGAGATGGAGGAGAAGGATGAGGGAGGAGGAGGAGGAGAAGGGAGGAAGAGGGAGGAAGGAGGAGGAGGGAGTACAAGGGTAGAGAGTGCAAGGGTAAGGGCATGCTAGAACATAATAGTGTAAGAGAGCATGGACGCAATGGAGATCAATCGCATGAACACAATAGTGAGCTTGAATACTGAACCCCAAAGACTGGTAGCTTCATTCTATTGAGAGATATTTATACATGTTTACACAATCCATATAGGTACCTCCGTGGTGGGACCTCTTTTGTAGGAGACCTTTTGGACAGGAGTCCCTCACTTTTGGGGGGGACTTTTTGAGTCTCTACACAAAGTGGGGAGACCTTTTGGGTCTCTACACAAAGTGGAGGGACCTCCGAAAGTGTAGGCTTTTAGTCTTTCTCTCTCTAGATTTAGTATTTCTCTCTCTAGATCTTGATTTTGCAAGTATGATTGGATCTTTTCTAGAGAGGATTTTGGCTATCATCCCTTAAGATTTATCATACCATCTTTTAAGCTCAAGATATTACAAGCGGAGCTTTGCCGCCGCTACTCTACACACACAATGCTCTCATAGTTGTTGTTCTAGACTACACTTCTGGCCCTTGTTGCCACAGGGCTAACAACTCCCCTAGACCGATTTGATACCCCTCCTCGGGTTATGGTTGGGTCTGCAGATGATGTTGTGATGTGGTTGTCTTTACCCAATGAGTATGGTAAAGATGGCGATGGTGATAGATGGAGCGAGCTTCTCGTCGATCTTTTCCTTGTAATCCACAAACACCGTAGATTGCTTGCTTAGTTTTTAAGAAGCCAGTGTCAACCATTTCTTCAAACAAACACACATAATGCCCTTGAGGATATATGTCTCTTTGAAAGAGGCGACTTGTTGCTTGAGCATCTATCTGTTGATTTGGATTGAAGCTGAGGTTGGGCAAATGGTCGTCAATGGGTGAGGGACACCTCCAAGATGACTGGTAAGGCTTCACTGTACCTTGCACTTTCCTTGAGTGTTTTGTCATAACTACTTTGCATAATTGATGCATGTCTGTCCAAGGCTCTAATGAGTGTTTCCTGGCTTGTCCATTTGGTTTTAGAGTTTCTATTGATTAATGGCCAATTGCGATGAGCATCTGCATTATCTACATCATGATGATTGGCATCCCACCAGTAGCAACGGGGCACTGCATCAAATGTGGGATGCATGCAAAAGGAAGATGGAGCCTGTATGTATTCAAGGAGGTACTTTTCATTGAGCAGCTTTGGTCTACACCAAGCAGGCTATGGCTCCAATTTCATGCTAATGTCTGGAGTGATTTGTGCTTGGCGGATACTCATTGAAATTTTGGAGAGGTTTCATCCTCCTCTTAATTGCATGTTTGGGTATTGCCTCCAAAAATCACATATGGGATTACCAGGCATGGGAATCCTATATGTATCTTGTTGCAACTCCCTTATGGATGAGAAAAAAAATTAGGTGTAACTGAAGGGGATTTTAGGGTTCAAAAGGGAAACAGGGATGTGAGAGCTAACTAAGAGTTCCAAGGTTCAGAGTGGGTTGCAGGGTTTAGGAGGAGTCCAAGGTTGAGGAGTGGAGAGCTAGTCTCCTTCGCGGATTCGAGAGGTAAGGGTTGAGAAGGAGGGAGGAGGAGGAGGAGGGAGGAGGAGGAGAAGGGAGGAGGAGGAGGAGAGGAGAAGGAGGGAGGAAGGAGGAGGAGGAGGAGGGAGGAGGAGGAGAAGGGAGGAGGAGAAGGAGGCGGGAAGAAGGAGGAGGAGGGGGGAGGAGGAGGAGGGAGGAGGAGATGGAGGAGGAGGAGGGAGGAAGAGGTAGGAAGGAGGAGGAGTAGGGAGTACGAGGGTAGAGAGTGCAAGGGTAAGGGCATGCTAGAACATGATAGTGTAAGAGAACATGGACGCAATGGAGATCAATCAGATGAACAGAATAGTGAGCTTGAACACTGAACCCCAAAGAGTCAGAGCTTCATTCCATTGAGAGATATTTATACATGTTGGTCTCTACACAATCCGTAGGTACCTCCGTGGTGGGACCTCTTTTGTAGGCCTTTTGAGCAGGAGTCCCTCCACTTTTGGGGGAACTTTTGGGTCTCTACACAAAGTGGAGGGACCTTCGAAAGTATAGGCTTTTAGTATTTCTCTCTCTAGATTTAGTCTTTCTCTCTCTAGATCCTGATTTTGCAAGTATGATTGGATCTTTTTTAGAGAGGATTTTGGCTATCCTCATCCCATAAGATTTATCATACCATCTTTTAGGCTCAAGATATTACAAGCGAAGCTTTGCCATCGCTACTTTACACACACAATGCTCTCATAGTTGTTGTCCTAGACTACACTTCTAGCCCTTGTTGCCACAGGGTTAACAGTATGGTTTCGTGGCCACACATAGGAAGAGATTGGCAGGTCACTCTACTACAACTTCATTGCGTGCCTTGCTATTGTCATCTATCATGGTGGCACATATCTGTGTCGATGGCTTCATTGATGGAGTGCAGTAATAGTGCTTGTGTAGCTGGGTGTGGGCTACCTATGGCTTTGTGAAAGCGCCACCCATGAAGGCATCTATTGTTCATTGGTCATTGTGGTGCTATTGGCTAGCCTTTTATTTGCAACCCTTACCTTGGAGTTGTTGCTATGTGTGCATCTATTTTGCGGGTCGCTTAGCTAGCCTAGTCATGGTCGCTTGGGTTGCTGTGCGTTATGCTACTAGTTGCCAATTTGTTGGCATGTCTTTTGCTTTGTGCTTGACCAATTGGGTCATTTGAGCCTTGGTTGTGTTGTAGGAATTGTTGGCTCAGCTTGGCAGTTGGGCTTTGAAAGTTAGGTCATTGCTAAGAGTCACCTCTGATGCCAGTGCAAGTCGCTTGTATGAAATGCTATGCTTAGAGGGGTGCTTGATTGTTGAAGTAGACAAGTTGATTGGATAAAGTTGCCATAGGAGTCACCACCTTAATTCTTTAGAGTTGCATGGGTGTCGTTGTGTTGCTCTATTGCTTACTGATTGTAGTCCATGGTTTAGTTGGTGTCCTAAGTATCTTGCCAATAGATCAAAAGAATAGGCCATAAGCTCATGTTAAGGCATAAAAAACCCTTCGATTATGCATCCTTGTGGGGATACCTTGAGGTGTGAGTAGTTGTAACCAAGCCCTGTGTGGATATGCCATTTGGGAACCACATCGCACGCAAAATCTACTCTTGTTCCACAGATCTGTGGATAACTCATTGTTGGAATACAATCAATCAGACATTCAGATGCAGTCTCTCTTTTCACATATGTCTTTTCCTTGTTTTCTCTGAGGATTCATGTCTACATCTGCAGTATTGTTGAGTATGCTCTTGCTACATCTGGATTCCACATAGTCTATTTTCCTTGTAGTGTTTTCTATGTATTTCATGTAGAGGCACTACACTGCGACCACAAAACTCATCGCAATCCTTCATGTGAAGTGTTTCTGGGGAATCATGTTGAACCATCAGTAGCACACAACATGTGATTTCACAGAACACATAACCCATTCCTTTTGAGGTCCTATCCAAACTTCAATGCCTATGGTGTCAGAGCCATCGTGCACAGTTGGCAAAGCTTCATCTAGTGCAAATAGATCCTCTCCATTTCGGATATGGGGAAGTTACTTTGATGCACAAACTCAAGCGCGTCATTCATGCTATCCGCAATAACACTTGATCCTTTTCATTTATGTTAGGGTTTGATTACTTGCCGGAAGAAGTGAAGAATGAAGTGATTCTTGAATTTGACCCTAAGGTGAATGAATTGTGGGAACACAATCTCCCAATAAGAATTGATTCCATACTTGAGTTCAAAGATCTTCAATTTGAAGTGAAGAGATCATCAATTCTAGGAGCAGGTTATGGCTTGTTAATACATAGAGTTGTAGAAGCAAGAAAAGAGGTTTTGGTGTACAATGGTCCAAAGTATGGTTATGATGCTTGGCTTACTCTATGCACTCAATTTCCAAGGTTTAAGAGCTATAAACTCCTTGAAGATCCAAAAGTAAATAGGCAATGCACCATGGGAGATGTGTTGTATGGGAATGTAGTTGGATACATCAATAGCTCTATCAATTGTTATGATAGGGCAAATGTTATATATGTATATGACCCTAATGTACAACCTTAGATTGAGGATAAAGGAGCATCTAATGTTTTGGATACAGTAACAAGTACTGACATGTTTCGGTACATTGTTGTACAATCCCTTAGGGATATCCATGCAGGAGAAGAGTTGTATTGTGAGTACAAGTTTTAAAATATTTTATTTGCATAGTAATCCCAAAGATATTGGAATTTATACTTTAAGATTGAATATCAAGGGTGTTTCTTTACACCACCTTTCTCTTGAGAGAATTTACAAAGTTTGCATGCACATTGCTTGGATTCACAATCATGCATAAATATTGTATAAACATATTTGGATTCATAATGCACTAAAATTATTAATTAAACACAAATATATATGAATTTCACCATTCATTTCCTTCAAAATCAAACAAAATGCCTTCAATTTTTGGGAATTGGGATTTTTCCAAAATTACTAATACAGTGTTACATTGTCTAATGCTTTCCACTTTTAAGGTTCTCAAATCAGGTTCAACAGGCAGTTAATCGATTTTTCCCATGATTGAACAAAAGCTTTGTGCCTTTGAGCTCCCTGTGGACATTGTATTTAGAATATTTATTGATTTTATTAAGAGGTGTGTGTCTTTGAATAGCTTCATAGTCCCCATGTAGACCCATGCTTGGGAGAAGAGATTTGAACCTTGCACACATGATGTCGCTCTCTCTTTCGTATTCGTGTTCTATACGTAAACAATGTGCAAATAAAGAAACTTATCAATGATTCGCATCTCGACATGCAATACATAAAAATATATTCTTTGTAAAGGGAAGTTTAAAATTGAATCCCATTTTTCATCAATTTCATCTTTGTTGGGTGCAGCATCCTAGCAGCTCATACACTATTGCTCCAGTACATCCATTTGTTAGCATCATCATCTACCATATCACCCATTACATCTTTACTATTTCCAAAGTATTAATATTTTTATATTTGATTCCCTTCCCCTTTCCCTCTCTTTTGTCATGTACTTGTGCTAGTACTCATTTGAACTTGTTGTGTATGTTGCATTTGCACTCAATTCCAATCAAAAGATAGACTTGAGCTGTTTAAGGTCTCCTGGCCTGTGCCAAAGGATCTAAATCTTTCAACTCAAAGCAACTCTCCTTTGGTTTGGGCATCTATGACACTTGAAATCTGAGATCTATCAAAGACCCATTTCAAGTACAATGTGTCTCTTAGGAATTCAAATGTGTATCTTAGGAATTCAAATGCATTAAGCCACTAGATGTGGCTTTCTGATTGAACATTAAAATCTTCTCCAACTTTGTTATTTTTGGCATGTTCAAAGGATTTGTTCACCAAAGTAGTATTCACCTCTCCAACTTGTGGCCTTTCACAACCTCACACTCATATTTAACAATATTATCTTTTCACAATCTAAAGAATTACAAGATTTAATTTATTAGAAAAGACCTTTAAGAAATTGCAGCTCAAGTAAACAAGAGAAATTTCACTTACCCCATGCTTTCATGTTATAATACTCTACTATTACACCTTGGACCTTGCATACATCCAAAAAGACATTGTCACACTCCATTTATTCAAAGATGCTTGGTTGCCCGCTTGGTAGCTTGTCCACTTTCCTTTTGGTGTCTCAGCTTTTTGTCTTGTTTGTGCCTTTCAGCATCATGCTTTTTTATATGTGTATAAATCCACTTGATAAATCCTGTACAAAAATTAAAAAAAAATTCTTTGCATTTCTAACATGTACTGGGTCTTGGCAACAATGGATTCTTTACACCTTGACCTTGAAGTGGATTTACAAAGACATGATATACAAATAAGTACCCTTGTCTACTAATGTGAGCAACATAACATGTATGGCCAACTTCTTATGGGTCTATAATGGTTCCTAAATTAGTTGCAACCTCTTGCAATATTACATGTCGCAATGCATGCAAATGGGGATCCCTAAGAATGAAAAAGAATTCTCTCTTCTTAACTATACTCTTTACTGCTTAAAGTTTGTCAGATGTTTTTTTCCAAACACAACCTCCTTCATAAACTTCTTGCAAAATTCATGATGATACCATTAGAAAAATACACAATTACATGATTGTATGTAATCCTTCTCAATTACAAAATAGTCCAAAGATACATATTGTGTAGCTTGCACCCTATGCTTTGTTGCTCCACCACCATATGCCAAGCTCTCCCTTGATTGCATAGCCTTGATCCTATGCTTGTAACCAAGAGGGGTTCTTTTTATTTTCTCTAATCTCCTAGTTAATTTAGCAAGTTGTTGCTAGAGGAACCAAGTCTCTTCAACAACTTTGTCTTGTCATCAAGTAATATTGTGATTGCCTCTTGTGACCTTTCTTTTGCAATTTTCAGAATTAGCAAGTGTTTTTGTTCTTGGGTTAGTTGTTCATGGAGATTATGCATGGTATCTTTAAGCCTTATACATTTTGGGAATGGGAACCACCTAGGGGTGTAAAGAGGGGTTCATCTAGCAATAGGGATGTACGATAGTGTCGTTTGGGAGACAGATTGGTCCTACATAAAGAGACTTCAAGTTTTGCTTCTCGCTCAAATGGCCACAACAAACCATCAATCCCACATCAGATCATAGTAGCAAACTTTAGGGGCAACTTGATGCAATCTTCTAGGTTCTACCCATCTAGCAAAGTTTAGGGCTACCCATCTACAACTTGATGCAGTCTTCTAGGTTCTCACTTATCTCCATAGGGTCAAGGACACTGGTACCATGACATTCGAATGACGTAGACTACCAAGGCTAGCCCTGACTTCATTTTTGGCATTGGACGTGAAGGGAGATCAGAGGAGCTACTATGCTTGGATACACAAACGGTTTGCAAGCTTGGGACTACAGATGGACAGATTGCCACCTTTCAGTATAGCCTTGAGGCTCCATCCATTCGACTCGCCTATTATGGGTCATCAAGAGGATCTCATATAGCTCCACACTTGTTGAGCTTTCAATGAAATGCAACTTCTACAGAGATGGCTGCCTATGGATTTCGTCGGAGGGGTTCATCGAACCACTAGGCTACACCCAAATTCATATTCTGCATGCACTGAGGATCTTGATCGATCAATTCAAAGAATGTTCACACAATCCACAGGTTGAGACATGTGAGCAGAGGGCATCCCACGTTGGAGACGGATTTGCACTTTAGGTGATATTCAGAAGACCAAGACAGAGGATCACTATACATTCAGATACTATGAGATCCATGAACAACACCGCTACCCTTTCAAAAGCTCTTTTGGCCCACTCAGAAGTTCCTGGCACATCCAAATCAAGAGTGTATACCGACTAAGCACGATCACAAATTTTTCCTCAATCTAGGGACAAGAGAGGACCAGACGTAGCAAAAAGCCAACTGGAGTGAGGATAGCACTTGTACAAGCCAAACGCCAACAACAATCTCACTGACTTTCTTCCTCGCCATTGACCCACACTCGATCTAGAGCCACTATCAGTTGAGCTCTTCTTGTCTCTCCTCACTCGTCCGATGGAGTTGGTCCCGCAGACAACATACACAGGTCTAGCCACTCGAATGGATGGCTGACCGAATGGTAGCAACCAAGGGATTCTCCTTGGTTAATTTTATCCCTTTTGGATTTCTCTCGCAACAATATGCGGCCAAGGGATTCTCCTGGGTGTGTTTTCCCCCTTTTGGGTTTCTCTCACAATGATAGGCAACCAAGGGTTTCTCTCTCTGGGCACAGTGATCAAGCCGACAATTGCGAGCCACACCAACTAGCCCAAACCTTTAGAAAACCAAAAAAAAAAAGTCAGAGAACTTTCGCGAATGTCGAATGGTGGATCAAGGCTATGATGGAGAGGAGGTTTCTTTTATACATTTTTGTGTGACCTCACCGTGCAGAATTTTGAGATTTACTGTGGCAAAAGCATTATGCCTTTACTGTGCTATAAAGCCAGAACACCATGCAGTAAAATATATAACGTGTAGGAATTATATATACTATGCATTAATTTTTAGATATACCAATGTTTTTGCTATACCACAATATTTACCAATGAACCAGTTGCCTTCACTTGGTTTCAAAAATGCAACTTTTTCGTTTTAAACGTTTTTGTCTCAAATTTGAACAATGAAATCGTCATTGTATAATTTTAAAAATCCTTTAAAAGACCTTGCATGTTTCTTTCATCCACTTAATGAGCAACCTTGAGCTCTCCTTCCATTAAAAGAGCAGCAGCGGGAGTGAGGAAAAGCGAGAGAAGAACCAATCTCCTTGTAGCTTTTATTCTTTACTTTTAAAAGTAAACAGAAATCAATAATTCAATGAAATCAATCCTCATGGAACAGACTTTCACTGCTTACATGGCTATTAGCATGACTATTTGAGCCCTATTTTGACAATTTTCCCTCGGATTTTCTAAGGTCACCCTTGCATCTTCTATGCTGGGAGTTCATGACCAATTCGCAGCTGCAGACTCTTAAGAGTGTTCATAAATCCCTCAAACTTGGACAAAGAGCATTAAGACTCCCCTTGTAATACCCTCCTATTGCCATTGTTGGGGGCAGAAAATGTAGGCTGGGAACAAAAGTTCCTTCATCTCTTCCATGATTCAAGTGCAAGGTTATTTCAAACTTCAAACATGTCGATCATTCACGACTCCGTAAACTAAGAACAATCTTCAAGCTTCTCTTCATGTTTAGCATTCATGGGCTTCTTCACAAGTTCTCTCATGTTTTTAACTGTCCCAAAATTTTATCATTTCCTGCTCACAAGGAGAGGTCAAATTATAAACAAATGCATTACGTCCAAAAGACTTTAGCTCAACCACATCCAAACTCGTTATAAATCCAAAATTCTACTGGGACTGTGTCATTAGGATAACCAATAACCACCCTAAAAATCCAATTAATGTTGCCTATCTGTCTTTGCCGAGTCTCAAGATTGCCAAGAGACAGCCATGTAATGCAACATATACAATGAGCAATGCTCACTCCATGCATATTAGTTGCAAATGGGGACGTAAGAGATCTATGACAATATTGCAAGCAGAAATAATGAGAGAACAGGTACGGACACCATTATTTATTCATGATTCCCACCAGTTTTTCTATTTGGAAGTCTGCCTGCATCATTTTCAGAAAGATCAACCACGAGACAGGTCAAATATAAATAATCGAGAACACATTGACCTCAGTCAAACATAAGAAGCGCCCAATTTCCCCTACTCACAGGTACCACACAAATTTGAAAGGTGTAAGGAGGGTTGTTATATATTTGGACAGAGAACAACGGTTCATGGCAAGGTATCTACCTTGACACAAGAGGTTGATTTTTATAATCGAAATCTTGATCTTAGATGATTTTGCATGTCAATTGCTCATTGTAATGTGTTCAACCAATACTTGTCTATCTGATTTGAAAATTACATATTTTTACTGCTTGAAGATCTCATAATCGTACAAATTCTGCTTCAAGCCAGCTATTTTGTACCCACTATTTCAGAAGGGTATACAATATCACACTTGCAACTATGGAATGCAGCCAATGAGCAGCATACCCAAGGTCCAGCGAGAATCCAATGCAGAGGTTTCTTTGTCAAGATAAGGAATAGGATACCTTCGTCATACCCTTTTTAACTCGAACTTGCGACACCTACCAATACCATTAGAATACATGAAAGGAACCACTGGGCGTTACAAAAAGCTTAAACAAACTACAGATTCTGTCATGCATAATGTAAACCACATATAATAGCATCCCTATGCACATCAGCACAAATAAGTCGGATTACATGTAATCAGAAGTCTTAACAACTGGTGACTCTCTTCTTTATTTCAGTCAGCTTCTGGTAAAAGGACCAAAAGTGCTTTTAAGTATTAAAAGAGCCAAAACAGGGAGGATTATAAAACTTCACTAACCTTGATATGCCCTATAACAGATATATCTGCAACATGAGTGCCTCCACAAGGACAACCAGGGTTTTCCCCTAGAGAGACGATTCGAGGGCTGCTATCCTATTAAAGCACATAAAACAGAGTCAATAATAAGTGGCAATACCTGACTGCATAACCCACGCAAAGACCTCTTCTCAAAGGGCTGAATGTTAATGGCAAGAAACTTAAGCAAATGCATCTAAAACTCTTTATGCAAATTCTAAACTAAAACAGAGAAACAAAAGCCAACAGATCAATGCAAAGAATCTGTAGAAAAGGATGCACAAAGCAAAAATGTGATGAGGTTTGGCAGTCTGAAATATTTGATTTAGTAAATCTCTATCATCTAACATGTTATATGGAAACCTGCATCCATGCAGAGTTCTGCGTTGTGATAATAATTATCTTAGAATCTACTACACAAAGAAAGAAACACTGTGCATGTATGCATATAGTGAGGTTTTCCACCTGTATCAACAAAGACAGACATTAGCCTTTGCTTGCGCCAATGACCCTGGTATAATTTTATTTTGCTAGCCCTTCAACTATAGTTAACAAGAATTATCAAATTAATTTCTGCTGTGCTCTGGGACCTAGCACCTAAAACACGACGACTAGGAAGGCTACTAGGGTTTGCTAGTCTTAGTACTTGAGCACAAATCTATAACTCACATGATCCTTCATGGTCACCCATCATGTCAATGCTTGGTGACATAAAACTATCTCAAAGTAGTCCACTGATATAAAACTGGCTGAGTAATGAGGAATTCCAAAACCAGATAAGGGCTATGGGTAGTGCCTTCTTTCTAGAAATGGGTCCCTGATTAGTATCAGACCATCTTGGGGTTACCGAGATGGGCACATCCTACATCCCATAGTCACATGAAAACCCATTTCATCCTGTCAAAACCTTGAAACGACCAAACAAACGAAACGTTTCAAAATAGGATGAAACAGTCAATGAAAACTCTGTTTCGCCCAAATCAAAATAGACATTTTGGCCCCGTTCTTTCTAGAATCCATATGCTTTTAAGTTTTAACTTCATCTATATTAAATGGTCTAAAGTTGAAACTTGAGACATTTCGCCCAAATCAAAATACACCTTTTTGCCCTGTTTTTCTAAAATTCATATGCTTTTAAGTCTTCACTCCATAAATATTAAATGGTCTAAAGTTGAAACTTGAGAAAGGAGAATGAAAAATAAATTTGAAGAATGTGTTGTGTTTTGAATTTCCATTTTAGGTTTCTTGACTTGTATTTATCTTTTTCCCTCTAAACTTGAATATAATATATCTCATGTGCCCCTATCCCTGTATATATTCAAGGCAATTTCAAAACCTATCCGAACGTGAGAAAGGAGATTGAAAGCTTGAATTTAAATAAATTTGAAGAATGTGTTTGTGTTTTGAATTTCTTTTTAGGTCTCTTGACTTGTATCACTCTTCATTCACTCTAAACTTGAATATAACATATCTTATTTGCCCCTATCCTTGTATATACTAAGTACCAAATCGAAACCTATCCGTTTCGTCCGAAAAGACGAAACGTATCAAAACGACGAGACGACAAAATAGACTAGACGAAACATTTCTTGTGACTATGATACATCCACAAAAGAGATGGGCACTATGTGTACCAAGTGATTCACAAAAGATATAGAAATAGAACATTTTTTTGGTTCAACCAAGTGCTTTCTATAGCAAAAATTGAACAGAATTGGAAGAGGTAAGAACTCAAGACTTGCTGTCCAAAAAAAACAGAAAAACTGAAGGACCTTCCTTGTCCTAGTGGCTGCAAGAACCTTGAGGGTTGCCGCCCCCCTTTCCCTCTGCACACAATGCTTGTCCAGGTATCCTTCGTGTTGATGCTGATGTAGATCAGCTCCTCGAGAGTCCTAGGGTGGCTGGCATATATCTAGTGATCTTAGCTGATCCTGATTCCTACACCACTTCCATACTCATCTTCTTCTCAAGAGAACCCACTTGGCTCTCATACCATGTGAGAAGTATCACTGTGCACACCTGCACATACAGCAGAAGAAAATATTGACTAAGAAATGATCACACACTTGCGCGTGCGTGAGAGAGAGAGAGAGAGAGAGAGAGAGAAGACAATGTGGATGGAGATGGAGAGGCACAAGACACAAAATGGAGGTCAATGAAAGTGGGCAGCCCTACGTCACTCCAATCGTGCTCTCGACGCAGTCCGATAGACCACCTAGAGCACATACTCTGCCTCTGACTCACTCATATAAGCTCACCACACCCCAAATCAGCGTCTCTTAGATCTGCATCTCTTGTAGTCTCCTGTTCATGCGGGATCGCGGGGCATTTTCAAAGGCCTTCTGAAAGTCTACAAAACATGTGCACACTTTCTGGTGTCTGGATCTCGCCTCCTCAATGATAGCTCTCAAAGTGAATATGTGATCTAAGGTAGAATGCTACCTCCAGAATCCTACCTGTCCTAGTGCCCGTTGCCCCCGAGTTTCTGTATGACTGTTGAGCTCCCTCTCTAGAACTGAGGCATAGATCTTGGCCAAAGTATGACCAATCATGAGGATGCAGTAGTTCCCAATCTTCATAGGGTCCCCGGCTTTGTGTATCGGTACAATAGTGGTGGTGCTCCAAGCGGGTGGGAAACCATGACAGACAGCTTGGTTGAACATGTGTGCTAGGACCGGAGCTAAAACCTCATGTCCATGCGCAAAGTGCTCAGTCTATAGACCCTCATGATCCCGTGCTTTCCGGTTGTGTAGTCAACGGAGTGCAGACTGCACATTCTATGTGGTAAACAAGTGACAAGTGGTGGGCTTGGGCATAGAGGACATGTCCAGTGGTGTCTGCATCTGGGCATCATAGAGGGAACATGCATACGTGTGCCACACGTCTGGGTCAGTGATGGGGATAGGTGGCTTTCCCTTCGATAGAAACCCCCATCCAGTGGTTGGGTTTCCTCCTCAAAACGATCTGACAATCTCATTCATCCTGTGTGTGAGAAAGGCCCGCCTCTTCCGACGTGTCAGTGGTCGAAAGATCCTCTGTGTCTCAGATGATGTCAAATGTCATAAGGTCTGCTCCCGTATGAGATGGGCTCTCGCCTCTCTACACTCAGTGTCAAAGGATGTTGAGGCATCTTCCCATCTCGGACTCACATGGATCGGGTCGTAGGAAAGGATCTAGTGGAAGTGTCCTGTACCACTGAGACAAGGGCGTCCGAGGTGTGTGCGAGGTCTATATCATCATCGAGTAGGGCCGGGAGCACCTTGGCTAAGTGCTTCACGTACACTGGGTCGAGGGCACGGTCAAAGTGGATTTGGACACATGTAGGCACGAGGGGGCTCTCCTAGTGGCTGGCATAGTAGCAGAGATATGGAAGGCCAGGTATGAGTGGTCGGCTCCGAGTGGGGACGGGGGTACAATGAGATCGTGTATCCGTGAGACAAAAGCTAGTGGGCCCAGTAGGTAGTCCACTGTACTTGACCCACCCCCATGTGGGAAACAAGTGAGTCCTCTAGATAATGGCCATCTCTAAAGACCATTATAGATGATCAAGTCAAGGACTGCCCCCAGCTGAAGTAGATGTCGTCCATATCATGTCACATGTGGGGCATCTACAGAGTGTCTCAGTATCCCTAGCTCAGCTGCATCTAGCTCTGGGACTATGTGGGAATCTCTGTCATCTGTGAAGTCAAGCAGACTCACCTGTCTATCTCCTGTCTGTGCATTGAATTCCCCTAGTAGGAGGGTGACTCCCTGCCTTAAGAACTCCGTGATGTCATCATGGATTGTCCCCATATGGGCTGTATCCCTCTACGGCAACCTCTCGTGAGGATGATATGTCTGGAGGAAAGTAGCATATCGCCATAAAGATAGGTCGGGCATCCGATAGCTGAACTCGTATCCACATGTGTCGTGCATGCTCCTCTTGTCATACCACAGAGATGAGTAGTCTCAGGCGTGATTAGAAAAGGACAGCTATCCCCCAGAGCCTTGTACTCCGTTATCTCTCCTCAACTCCCTCCTATGAGCTGACTCCCATGTGTATCCTATCACTTTGGGCAGCCCTCTCTCTGGGCTCTCGTGCATCTCAGTGTATAAGATCATATCCCAATCACTATATGTTTCCGAACCATAATGTACCATTACAATTTCATACTGCTATTTTCAGTCCCAGTGTGTGTGTCACCAAGCTGTAAATATTCTGAAGTCAAAGCATAAGTTGGCCATTTATTGAGTTCTTCATTTATTTTAATTATGTTCAAAGAGTTATTTTCATTTGGTCAAAGTCTTGACTTTGGTCAAAGAAACTTAACCTCGATCAAGTAAGCCTAACCTCGATTAGGGAGACTCGACTTCGGCCAAGATGGTTAACCACGCTTAACCAAGGAACCAAAGCGCTGACTTCAGTCAGAGAGTGTTGACTTCGGTCAACCTCATTAACCAAGGTGCGCCAACTTCGGTTGGAGAGACTTGGCCATAATTAAGGCACTCTGATTGATGGTCAAGCCCCTTAATTACCACCAAGAGGGTTGACCTCAATCAACCAAGAATTGTATTCTATAGAAAAGGCAAACTAGATGCTCAAGTACATCATGCAACAACAAAGGCTGTGACATATCCCCATTGTGGGTAAGCAAAATATGTTTTCCTCTAGTTTATGTTGTGATGTATGAGGCAAGAGGACTGAAAGAGAATCTATTGCGTGCTATGGTTTTGCAGCATTTTTTGAGCAAGATGAGATGGCAATGGCTTGCGATTCGGGGGCAATACATTTCCTTGGTGAAGCCTCGATGCTTCAACACGATGGTTTGTGACACATGTGTAGAAGGCACCAAATGGACCGAGCAGTAAGTGACAGCATCCATTTGCCTTCTCCTTCAGAGAATGTTCTAGAGGACATTGGCATGCAAA
Organism: Dipteris shenzhenensis; assembly: GCF_047967505.1. Lineage (NCBI taxonomy): Eukaryota > Viridiplantae > Streptophyta > Polypodiopsida > Gleicheniales > Dipteridaceae > Dipteris > Dipteris shenzhenensis. The sequence continues at coordinate 54,061,035 of NC_141601.1, forward strand.
CTGAGTGTGATTGGTAGGAGAATTACAGGAAGAGGGCATAAGGGAAGGCAAGAGGGCAAGGCATATGCATCTTGCAAATGCATCATGCAAATGCAAGGGCATATGCATCATGTATATGCAAGGGCATATGCATATGCTTATGCATAATAAACATTTGCATATGCATATGCTTAGGCAAGGGCAAGATTATCAGTGATAGGATAGGGGAATATATGCGTATCCATATGCATTTGCATATTGTCATCTTGCCCTTTATCTCATACCCCTTTCACCCCTCCCTTTCATGTACAGATGCTGTACCAACAGTTCTTATTTGCGACTGTGGTAAGGATTTCAAGAAAGCTTTCCATAAACGGTTTATTCCCAAGCAGTTTTGGGACCACGTCCTCCTTGGTTGGGAAAGTATGCATATGGAAGCACAAGATACAGTTAAGTCTTACGATCAGAAATTTTGGGACTCATATTTACGGGTTTCACCTTCCAAGGAAATTTCTGACAAGACTCAACTCAAGAAGTATCAGGCAGGACTCACTCCAAAGATATAGGCCCAAGTGAACACTAAGGATATCAAATATATTTCAGACCTTATGCATTCAGCCAATGTGGCTAATCTTATATAAATGCAAGATCCTACTACTATGCCTTCACTACAGGCAGGGAATTACCCCCTGAGAGACTTGAAGATCATGGCATAGAGCTCATTCCTGGCAGTGAGCCACCTAATAGGCCCCCATGCAAAGTTAGTGCAATTCGACGAGAGGAGATTATGGCTCAGGTGTAGGACTTGTTGTCCAAGGGGATGATTCAGCCCAGTTCTTCTCCTTTTCGCTCCCTTGTACTGCTTGTACAGAAGAAAGATGGTTCATTCCATATGTGCGTCGATTATCGCGCGCTAAACAAAATGACCATCAAGAATGGATTTCCTATTCTACGCATTGATGATGTGCTGGATCAGTTAAATGGGGCTTTAGTTTTCAGCAGAAGAATGGCCAGAGCTAAAGACTGTGCATGAAGTCCATAGTTTCCTAGGCATGTGTTCTTACCACAGAAGATTTATCAGGCATTTTGCGGACATAGCCGCTCCAGTCCACGATCTTACTAAGAAAAATGCAGCTTTCAAATGAGGAATTTCACAAAAGACAACATTCACCACATTCAAAGAGAGGCTGACCGCAGAACAAATCTTGATAGTTCCATATTTGTATCAGCCATTCGATGTGGATTGTGATGCTTGTGGGGAATGTGTTGGGGCTGCATTGCATCAGAATGGTCATGTAAGTGGCCTATGAGAGCAGGAGACTCCCGGATGCAGAGAGATATCTAGGAATCTATGAGAAAGAGTTGCTGGCAGTATTTCATGCCATCCATACTTGGAAGCATTATCTTTTGGGTACAGATTTTACAATTAAAACAGATCACCAAAGTCTAAGATACTTTTTGGCTTAGATAAAACTCTCCGAGAAGCATATGAAATGGGCAAACATGCTGTCAATGTATCATTTTCAGATTGTCCATACTCTGGGAGTTAGGAACAAAGTGGCACATGCCTTGTCTCGAAGACCCCAGGTGAACAATGTGACTATTGCTTATCATCGAGATCTAAAAGACATGAGGGAGCAATATGCTAATGATGCAGATTTTGGTGAGATTTTACAGCAAGTGCAAGAGGGGCAGTCTACCAGTCACTACTCCCTAAAAGATGGGTATCTAATGAAAGATGACTGCCTATGCATCAGCCCGGAGATGAAGAAAAAGATTCTGGAGGAATGCCATGCACCTCCCTATGCTGGGCATAGAGGAATTACGGCAACTCAAGCACTAGAGAGGTATTTCTTTTGGCCAGGGATGCAGAAAGATATACATCAATTTGTCATAGAATGCCTTGCTTGTCAGAAAGTAAAATATGATAGACGGAAGGCACCTGGTCTACTTATGCCTCTTCCCGTGCCTCAAGCACCGTGGGACAGTATTGCAATGGACTTCGTTTTTTATTTGCCAAGATCAAAGTTAGGGAATGATGGGATCTGGACTATATCATTGATAGATTCTATTCTGGAGAGCTTTATTTGATAATATGGGGACGAATCTCAATTTTTTTTCTTCCTTTCATCCCCAAACAGATGGTCAAAGTGAGGTAGCAATTCTACAACGTTGGATATGCTGAAATGCTACGTGGGTGACCAAGGTTCAGACTGAGAAAAGTACCTACCATTGGTGGAGTTTGCTTACAATAATACAGTTCACAGCTCCACAGGGAAAGCCCCTTTTGACGTCATCTATGGGAAGGTGATTCTGCCACCTATCCTAAGGACCAAATATGAAATATTTGCAGCATATCAGTTTGTTAGAGACCTCCAGACAGCTTTCAGCCAAGTCCGGACAGCAATTGAAAGGTCTCCAGAAAAGCATAAGAGAGCTGTAGATAAGCCTAGGAGACAATTAGATCTCAAGGAAGTTGGGGCTGTTGTGCGCTTTGTGACCATGTCCTTCCATTCCAATATCTTAGCTTCCCCTTTGCTGATTTGTTGCGTAAGTTCAGCATGTGTGCCTTGCATTGTTTCTTGCATGGCTGCAATCACCTTCTTGAGAGTGGCATTCTCAGTTTTCAACTCTTCCATTGCTTTGCCGGTGCCTTCCGGGGGTCACTTTCATATCCCTCATTTGCTGTACTTCAACCTTCAACCCATTTACTCTATCTTGGAGCTTGCTTTTTTCAGTTATCCATTCAGCCTTTTCCTTTTCCCATTCCTCTTTTTTGGTCTTCTCTTTTCTCCACTCTTGCATTTTCCCTCCATGTTTTTTAACCTCAGCTAGTGTCTTGAGTACACGTGCCTTCTCCGCAAGAAGGGCTACATTTGTAGACTCTAAATCGTCAATTTTGTCGATCAATGCAAGACATATCTTCTGGAGGCTAGTGAGGACACTAGATGTAGTATTTGGAATTGTTCCTGCTGTGTACGCTGTCATGGCATTTTCAAGCTCGTCTCCCCCAAATATCCTCGACACATGCTCGTGTAGGCATTGTGCAAAATCCGTATTTTGTCCCTGTTTGTTGAAGAATTGTAAAAGAGCAGAAATGAAGGAATTCCTCACATATTTACGGTCCCGAATGAACTTCATGCATGCTGATAACTCTTCCCTTTTCCTTCTTTGTCTTTTCAGTATTGCATTTTCTGTTGGGATCACTTCTTCTGTACTTTCTTGATCTGAAATTGTCTTTTCTTGATCCTTTGCAGGCCAAGAGCTCGTTTGAACAGAAATAGGGTGCTAGAGTCGAGGTATAGGGGCTAGAAATAGCCTCTTGAGCTGATGATGGGCCTAGAGCATCCCAACCCAGCTACCCGGGATGGTAGACTAGGTATGGGGGGGCCTAGGTGCCCTTGTAGCTTACGCAAATGGCGCAGCAGGTGGCGGGGGTACGAGAGAGAGAGAGAGAGAGAGAGAGTTTATTAAAAGTCTTCGAAAGGCTGAAGGACGTATGAGACAAAAGAACTCGATACAATGGGTTGAAAGGGTGGAGACTCTCGGCAAGCGTCAACACCCATGACATACAAAAAAACCACAATCATAAAGGTACCAATACACAAAGAGAAATATTTGAGCTCATGGAGAAGATGGAGGCTCATGGAGAAGATGGAGGCCGGTAGCACTGTGATGATCATCTGGAAGCTGATGGAGAGGTCAAGCCTACGAGAGGGTCGGCGGTGTATAAGGCCACCGTGGCATAAAGCATGTGATAGAGGGCTCATGGCTATTGGTATGTGTGGTCCGTTGTGGTCTCCTAGCTATGTCCTTGCAAGACGGACAACTGCGACTATCACTTCTATCGACCATGCTCTGATCAAGTGAGCATATAAGGAAGGTCCCCTAGTCTAATCTATGTGTCAACCCTTTGGCAAGTCTACCTTGTCTCTCGCTCTCGTCCGCGGAGCCTCCGTCTCCTTGAGCTTTGCTGGTCAATGCTGTCTAGCTAGAAAAACTCAGTGATCATGCTCAAAGTGCAGCCTAGCTGTACGCAATAATTTCACCTTTGTGTTCTGAGCAAATGCTCGCAGTGTTGGACAGCCTCATGGATGAAAGTCGACAAGTAGCTATGTTCTAGGTAGGACAAGAGACTAGACAGGGATCCGAAATTGTCCTTGCACAGGTAGTGATAGCGATCTTGGATCTCATAGTATACGGGGCATTGACGCATGGTTTTTTTATTCTCAATTTTGTACTAGGCAGTGGAAAATCACAAGAATCTAGGAGGTAATTCGACAAATATTGAAGAGATAGGTGATTTTGAAAGGTGCTAGAGTGTGCTATCGTGTTTGGGAAGGGCTAAGAATGGAAAAGGAAAAGAAGGATAGGCGCTCACCTCTATTGGAGGCATGGAGGCAAGATAAAGCAGGCAGATATGGAAAAAGCAAGTAGTGTCTTCCAAAAAAATAGCAGTTACTATTTTCATCATAGCTTTTGATTCCAAACTCCGATTGAGGAGCTCTTTTTTTTGTTGGAAAGCTGTAATTGAGATCTACAACTTTCTAGAAGAAGTCGAGATCTGAATCCATAGTACATTAGGTCGAAAAACTGATTTATGCAGTGCTACCGAGCTTTTCGTGGAAGGCATCTGTTTTCGGAAAAGCTGGCGCCAAACTATTGTTGGAGGAGCCTTCCGAGTGAAGTATACCCTGTGTGGAGTAGAAGCCAAGCTATTGGCTGTTCCTAGCCCCCTATGCATTTATAAACTAAGCCTTGGGACTGCCCTTGTACTCATGACGTCGCCTAGCCTTGATCCGTCGTGCTCATGTTCCCTCCTAGCCTTGTATCACTCAATTTTGAGCATGTTTTGCTGCTCCACCCTTGTATTTCCTTGCTTCTATGCATATTATATCAATCTCATGCTACTTCTCCACGCGCTCTCTTCTATTCTTTTGTAGATGACGCATAGATCTTGCATCCCCTTGCTTCTTTTTTGAGCCCCAACACCAAGGTGTCTCTCCTTTCTATGGGAGTTTCTTTGTCATTCAACGCACAGAAGGTGGTCACGTTCTCTAGGCAGATCTGACCATCCTCCCCTTCTTCTCCCAAAAACAATGGGATACTGATGAGGAAGATTTTGAAGAAGCCACAAAAAAGAAGAGAGCAGTTATGTATGTTGGAAGATTTTATTGCCCTTTACGAAAGTATGTGGGCATGTACTTGTGTGCCATAATGCACACACACTAAGGGAAATTCGTGCAGCACCTCAACTATAGCTCAAAAGACTCTCGCCATACATGAGCCAAATCTCCCGCATAATATGTGACACTAATCAACTCCATAAAACAACCACCACAACAAAAAGAACACTTGCTCCTTGAATCGACACAACCTTTTCAAAGGACAACCCAACTCTTCTTCTCACACAACAAGAGAGAACCTCACACCTCTGCCTACACCGATGGAAAGCACGAGCATGCATCAACGCCCAACCACCGTGTGACACAAACACAACTTTCATGGAGCTCATGTGCATGACTCAACATAAACATACAACTACTCGGAATGATCTTGATTTGTTGGAAGCCACCTTCAAGACACGGTATTACAGAAGCAGAGGAAGCTGGAGGATAATATGGAGTATAAGGCCGAGTTCATCAAATTGTGGAAGAGGTGGTTGTGAGCTTTGGCTAACCCTAGAGATGCAGTGGATTTTCTAAAGGACACATTCATAGCAGGATTGCATCCCTTGTTGAAAGAAAAAGTAGAAGAATTCAAACCAAAGAGCTTCGAGCAGGCGGAGGATAGGGCATTGTTGGAAAAGTCACCTACCCATCTGTAAACCCGTATATGGGGAGAGCATGGGGGGGTAGACTTGGGGATTATGTGGCTGACACATGGACAGCACATAGGCTGCCATGTGGGCAGCACACAAGACAAGTATCTGGCAGTCTTGGAGGTCCCTAGGTGGACAAAGGCTGTACAGAACTGCCACGTAGCAGACAGGAGCATCATAGGGCAAGTAGGTACAGGTCTAGGGGCCGGAAGGTTTTATGCCAACAGCAAGGGAGCCTGCAGGGATTGTAGGGATAGCAGCGCCTGTGTACGGGCTGCTGAAGACAGCAGTACGTACATGTACAGATGGCTGGAGCTGTTTGTACGGAGCTGTACCAGAGGTTGCAGCGGCTGGACAGGGCCTGAAAAGGGGTGGAACAGCAGGGCGGAGATGGCGGCTGTTTTGCAGAGGATTTGAGGCCAGGCATGGGCTTGGAACGACCCTGACTAGGGTCAAAGGAAGCCTGGGCCAGTGGCTGCCTGCCACATGGCCAGGCAGGCCCAGAGTCGGCTGGTCAAACCCAGCTAACCTTGGGTTGGCTAGAGCCAACCAGGTCGTCCCCTACAGACCCTTGGGTCAGCCTGTTTGGTCGGCTATTTTGCGGGGGCTACCAGGCCCTATAAAAGAAGCCCATTGGGGGCTCACTCATCCAGTGGAGAAACATCTGAGAGCAGTTTGGAGCAGCAGAACAGCAAGCCTTGGGGGATCTGCTACAGACATAGCTCAGAGGGAGTCTTCACTCTTGGCTTTCTTCCAGGGCAGCAAGGTGTACGGATCAAAGGAGCATTCACTGCCTCCCAGGTGGCTGGACAATGTCAGGCAGGAGGCATTGCCTCATGTAGCTCAATCCTATGAATGCTCTGTCCATGTATGTAGGCTAGGGAGACCTCGTCAAAGTGGAAGGCATAGCCTCCCTCTGTCAGCCAGCCTCCCATGCCCCAAGTGCAGTCCTAATGGATCCTCTACATCCAAGCCACAATCCGTAGGGATCCCAAACAAATCCTCTGAGCACTAGGGCAGCTCCATAAGCAATGCAGGATCGTCTCTAGAACTCTGTCCATGCAGCGGTGGCATCGACCATCCACCCACATCTGCTCCAACCATGGGCCTGTGGGTAAAACCCCATGCGCATGTAACAGGGAGAAAGCCTCACTCACTCTCTCTCCTACTCACTACTATCTGAACTGAAAGAATGATGCACTCAAAATACAAGTGGAACCATGGAGTGAGTGTGAGAATCAAAGGGGGAGAATATAGCAGGCCTCCAAAGAGCGAGAGTAAGTACTGAACAACGTCTGGCCCAGAGGGCTGGGACTGAATACAACTGTAAAGAAACAAGTATGGTATGAAGGGAGAACCCTCACTACAAAAGAGAGAGCTAAAGACTGCTGTACCGGACTGAACCGGATAACGACTAACTGAAGGAGGGCTGGAAGAGGCTGCTGGGCTGCTACAGACTCTCCTGCCCTGATCCTAATCCCTAGAGCTGCTGCTGCTGAGGCTAGAACACTACAAGACTTGGAATAAGAATGAGGCCAATGGGCTGGCCTTATATAGGCTTCTAGGGAAGATTCACCAACCTGGTTGGCTGGTCAATGCTGACCATTGACCACGTCAATCAAAAGTCAATGCGACGCCTTTTTGACCAAAAAGTAAAACATGTGCTTTTCTTACCTAGGCTGTGTCCATGCACCTGCGAACAAGAGTAGCGACCGGCTCAACTCCCACCTTCTGCGCCCACTACATCATAAAAGAAAAGTCAGCCTAGAGCACCTCTGGAAACTGCTGAACATCCAATGCTGCTGTGTCGGATGAATCTTCACATCAGGTGGCAACCAGATCACACCTATTGCTAACCCTAAGCCCGGTCTCTCTAAAGTGAACCCCAGCTGGAAGAAGGCCGATGAGCCATGCGCGAGCCAAAAGTCCAACCCGTACGGCCCCATCCACTCGTCCATCATGCGAGACAGCTGCTCCTCTATCATGTCATCGAGCATCTCCGACATCCACTTCTCCTCTCTTGTGGAGGCAAACTCTATGCCCCAAAAGGGATGGGTGTGGGATCCGACCACACTGAATGATCCCCTTTGCGGGGTTGCAGAATCAGAGCTGTCAACTCGAGAGGCATGGGGTAGGAATCTGGAATATGAAGGTGGTTCCATTGCCCCAAACGCTAGAACTCCCTTGGCAGGGAAGTCCAGATCGAAGCTTCGGTTCTGGAACCTGCGACGGGGATCTGCTGCTCCCTGCTTCTTGCCGTGAGGCAAGGGTCCTCTGAGGGGAGACTCCCGCCTGTTGCTCCGGGAGTGGGGATGAGCTAGAGGCCGGTGCCTTGCCCTTGCCCAAAGGCTGCGAGGCACAGGAGCCACGGGAGGATGAGGGAGTGGATGGCCATTCTGTAGGAAGTGGAGCAGAGGGGATAACAAGAGTGACAACCTCGAAGGGGGCGAGAGGTGAAGGAGGGGGGGAGTGGAGGGGGGAGTAGAGGGGGGATCCGGAGGACGACGGGAGGAGGGAGACAGGGAGAAGGATCCGGAGGGGTAGAGGACAAGGGCACGGAGGCTTCACCGAAGATGAGGGAGGCGTCTACTGCTGTGTCGAGGCTTGGTGGGCTGAAGAGCCTCCTCCATCTCCTGAGAGCGTCCCTTTAAGGGAGCCTCTACCATCAACACATCCGGTACCTGCTGCATCTGGCTACCCGGATGCACAGTGCTCGAGGGGTCTACTGCAAAAGCGGAAACCCCCTCTGTCTACTGGGGGGTCCGACCTGTAGATGAGTCCGTGGACTGCTCCTCCTAGGGGGAGAGAGCTGATTCTCACTCCACCCGCTCTCTTACCATGCGGTCTGGCTCATCGTTTCCAATTCTTCTAGGTCCGTTTGCCCATGGTGTCTATGACTCCTACTGCTGCTGTCTAGAAGATCTATGTGCCCTTCCCTCCTCAATCTCTCTCTGTTGACTCTGCCTACCTTTTTTTTTGGGGGGGGGAGTTGTGTCTATCCTCTAGGGCAGTCTAGGACTAGGTGCCCCAGCTGTCGACAGCGTAGGCAATGCCCTAGAAGCCCAGAGGTCTCCAACCTCTGCCGAAGTGTGCCCCCATCCAGGTCTCGAAACTAGTCTGAGATTGGGAACCCCATCGTCTACTACTACTAAAGCCGTTGTAGCCACTGGGGACTCCAACACTGTGCCGAAAAACCCCCTATGGAAGGAAGGATGGACCTATACTCCATGGGGAGCCCGGGGAAGCAAAGCGGCACCAAGAAGCGGATGACATGATGTGTCATGTCCATATCCTTCACCATAAAGCCATGGTACCAAGGAATAAGGTAGACCAAGTGTGGACCCAAGAAAATCGGACTCTGCTCCACGAGGGCCTGTGAGGTGGCTGGAAAGCTAAGTTGAGAGAGAAATACTCCCCTCCCATAGATAGTGACTTCTTGAATGTGGTCACCCTCTAGCGCTAAGCTTGCCTGAAGCCACTCCCAAATCTGCCTCCTCGAGGGTGTCATACCGATGATCCGTCTTACCACTGCTCTATCGAAGTGGGTGCCAAACCTGCTGCTTGTCTGAGGGGGAGAGACAAATCTTCACATCTTTGGGAGTCAAGGATGCTGCCGTGAGAGCTCCTCTGGCCAGACCAAGTGGTCACCGTTAAGACTCTGCTCCCCAAAAAACAAACACTAACACTCTACTGCACACGAAGAGGAAGGAAAAACCAAGGAGAGAGAGCTTGCCAATGAGCTACAAGCTGCGTTGGCTGCAAGTGCAGGCCAAAAAGAAAAGGCCTGGCGAACCCCTCTCTCGATCTTGAAGTGCTCGACCCCAAACAGCCGCCACTTGCAAATGGAAAGAACCTGCTGCGCACTTTCTCCACCCAAGATCGCTCACGGGGCTGCCACAGCGTCAAATAGCCTCCAGAGGACCGCTCCTGATCACATACCAGTCTGGACAGGCGAAGGGGGGCTGAGAGCCGCCCTCTCCTATCAAAATGGCCACCAAGTGAGTGTGGGGAGCTGATAGCTCCTCCACACCACCGCCTACTGCTGGCTGGCCAGCATGCAGCAAGTGTGCTGCTCAGGGCTTGGAGGTACGCGCGGGCTGAGCGGCCCAGTCCAGAGACCCAATGCGGGAAACCAATGAGGGCTGACAGGAAACCTATGTGGCTAATACATCCAATCAGGGAGGGCACAAGGCAGCTCCCAAGAAGTGCATAAAGCAACTTTGAGTCATTACAAGGTACCTACATACTAGTCTGAAAAACAAGACAATAAATGGCCAAACATCACTTTAAGACTGAGGGTCTTTTGGTTTTGATTGAAACTCCTTGATGAGGGCCACAGCTTCATGATATACTGCCCATTTTCCATCCTTCTGACTTTGGCTAATTCAGTCGTGTGAGTTCTTCGGTTATCCAATCTTGGTCCCTTTCATCTTGTAGGATTGGCATAGACGCTTCCGTGTGCTGAGTGTAATTACGGCATGCCCTTCAAAGTGGTGAATATTAGTTGTGGAATTTCTTCCATCTTCGTCATCCTCTGGCCATTCAATGTTGCCCTGATTTGTGCTAGAGAATCGCTGAACCAGCCTTCAAGAAGTCCTCCTATTCTGATATCCATTGCATTGTTGTGTGTGGCTTTGCTCTCTTTAAGCTCAGCCTGAAAGTCAGTTTTACTTAACTTTTTTCTCATCTCTACAATCACTTCTTCATTGTTTGCCCTTCCGTGTTAACAAGATCCTTGATTGTAGAGACCGATTAGGGGGTGGAGGAGAAGCCTTCCAGATCTGCATTATCTCAATTTTTACCGCTTGCTTCCTGGGCGTTTCAAGGACCTGGATTCATGCTACCAAAGCTGCCATCTGCAACGTTATTTCTCACACTTCTTGCTGTAGATAGAAAATCTGCTCTTGGAGCCCAAAAATGGGCCACCATTGGTGGGGAAGGTGTCACGGCAGCAACTGTAGAGTATAGGATTTTGCCGGCTGGGTTGAGGCTCCGGTTGCTCCAACTTGGCCATGTGTCTGATTCTCTTGACTGTGACCAGTTTGTAGGTGCGTTGCTGCAACCAACCTCCTTGATGCATCAATAGGAACCCCCCCCGGCTGGCCAGCTGGTGGGGTGGAGAGAGATATGGGCCTGGGAACCTCCTCCGTCTAGGCTATGAGGCCTCTTGAACTAGCACTGTGATCATGGCCTCTGCTGTCTCTATCCTCAGGACCTCATCCTCCTTGTGGCAGGAGGCAGCAATGAATGTCTGTAAAATATCTGTTTGTGAGATATACCCGACTTAAAATAGGTGGCAGGCAGCCTTTATATCTCGTCATATCTGAGATGAAAACCACCAAGCATACTCTGGTATCTTACAAAAAAGATAGGTCATTCCGCCGATCATGTAGTAGGAAATACACCTATAGTTCTCCATCTGGATCTCCAGCACCTCACTTAAGAGACAGATTCTCCAGTCTGGAGGGATAATCATCCCATGTCCCAACCATGTGATGAACACTGACCCAACCCAAAGCAATCCCCAGTGCATGTCGTGAGTGGATTTGATGAATGAAAGACTCTCATATCATGGTAGGTTCAGGAGCGGAGGAGATTGCCTGCAGCAAAAGACTCCCTCACAAATGCAATGATGAAAGATGAGCTTAGATATTTAGTTGACTGCTCTTCATTTAGTGTTGTATTGCCCCCCTTATATATTCTCCCACGATGCAGAATAGATATATATATATATATACCTTCATAAAGATAAGAATATATTCAATTGAAAGGATCTAAAGTAAATACCTTCGTAAGACCAGAATATATTCAGCAAAGGGCACCTAGTACCATTTTAGTGTGTCTTTCCAAAAAAAGGGCTGGTACACCAGCACTTGTAGATCATCCTGAGTTGAGAATTAAAAGCACAAGGGTTTGAGACGAAAGCAAAGAAGGTTTTGCACGCTTTTGAGACAGTTGAAAAGCTGACCTTGGAGATGTAAGCAGGAAGCTGCCCGCCACATATTACTGCAGCTTCTTCATATGGAACTACCACAGCCTTCACCTGGCCCAATCATACCGCAATTGAGTAACTCCACAGAATGACAATTACAGATCTAACTCGCACACACTTTAGAATTCAAATGTGTTACTTATTATAAGGATTCCATATTTAGGCACAACAATAGTAATTCAATCTAAAGAATATGAAGCTTTGTGCAAGCATGCATGCACACAAAGCCTAGTTAACACATATAAAATTCTGGGATCAATGCAGATATTTCATGATATTTTATTTCAGAAAAGGACATGCAAGAACCTTGGTTGGGAAAAGTAAAATACTTATTTGGGCCCAATGCATGCATATTACATGTTTAAAAAGCATGATCCTTCCACATGTTTCTAGACCATAACAAGGGGGGAGAAAAAATATTTCCCCAAGCCGTTGGTGCTTTATAAAGTCCTAGTCACTTTTGTGACAAACACATAGACTTGCCATATGCAGCATTTTTTATACAGGTAAATCCAGCTGAGCACATTAGTTGAAAGGTAGTTCTACTTGATGGAGATCTTTAGTGATATATAAAATACTTGCCAAATGACAAAACAGGAGACCATTTGCAGGTTGGAAGAACGGAAGCCTGCCAAAGAATGCTTGCTGTCTAGACGAGAATGTCAAAGACAGTTTTGTCTATCTTTTCGTATTGGCACAATTCGTAACCAGAACTGCTTTTCTAGCTTTCTTGCACTCAGCATCAAGCCATTTGTTGCACAGGAATTGCCATTCTCCTGCTCCTCTTCCGGTAATCTAAAAGCATGCCGTCACACTGCTCATGATATCTCCATGAAACTTCCTATTTCTTGCTTCTTGATTGACATGGTTGGCATATTCTTCCCTTTTGCTGTGGCCAATTTAATGACTGTTGCAAACACTATTGTCCCTCTTGAACCAATTCTTACCCCATGGCCGAGCTCAACCTTCAAAAGTCCAAAGGTTGGATTCCAGTTTAATACTTATGAGCTCCCATGCCTTCAATCTTATCATCCCACTTTCTTGCGCTACCACATGATTTAATCACATCTCACACCTTGCTAGGTCACAGCTAAGCTCAGTAATATGTTTGACTCTGAATCAACAAGTCCATGACAAGATGCAAAGATCGCTCAAGCATCCACCAAGTATCAATAGAACGATGAAAATGTATCTTTAAAAGATCTTCAACTTTCAGCAATCACACATTCAACCATAGAAAACTTGCTGAAATATCCAAATTTTATTGCTGAAATATCCAAATTTTAAACCAATTTTTGTGTAGCTTTGAAGTTTCATGAAAGCCCTAAGAAATCTAGATTTACTGCAGCTACATGTAAGACTTCTCTTTACTTCAAAGCCATTTTACCAACCTTCCATGAGCTTTGGAGAAAGCTACTAAGTGAGCTGCTGCTCCGATAGATTCAAGTTGAATTTTGAATGATTTAGAGGCAGTTATACCAATCATCAAGTCTTTTAACTCCTCAAAGAGTGTAATCCAATGTTGATTGAGACTTTTGACTTTACTGCGCTTTATATTGAAATAAGTTTGGAAGATCGGAAGTACAAGTAGCAAAGCTTGTTTCACAAGTTTTCGACTACAGATCTAAAAAGTACAGATGCAAAGGCTGAAATCTAAAACCCAAGACCTTGATTTGAAAAGAAAAGTGCACAATGGTTGTGGATGCTAAAGATGTCATTTCTTGCTTTAACTTCTTCTTCATCGTTTGTTTATATTGACTTAATACACCTTTTAGAGGATCGTGCTGCCCTTGTCACCCGCTCACTACACGAGTCTGCCCTTCACGCTTTCCCACACACCACCCGCCCACCACTCCTTGGTTCACCTAGCGGGGATGTACGGCAGTCCATGTTGGGGACCAGACTTGTCGGATACAGAGTGGGCCCATGTGGAGCGGCTACAGGTTCTCATGTTATCATGGATGATTCATGGTAACTCACCAGATCATTCAGGCTGAGTTTGGGTCACCCCCTTTACAGCTAGATGCTGCATTTCAAGTCATCACATATCTATACTGAGTCAGAAATATCGGGATTACACCTCTGGGCGTAGCAGGCTACCATGGATAGCTCTATCCTCTTCTATGGCACTTGCAGTAGGAGGGGCCCAGAGATGTTGGTATGCACGTACAGAGAGATGGTTTGAGCGACTGGGGCTCCACATGGATAGACTACCTCCCTTCCAGTACAGCATGGACGCTCCGTTTTCTCCCCTCCTAACACAGGAGGTCAACCAGGTTATTCGTGATGATCTCTTACAGCTACACACATTTCGGACCTGGTTGGGACCGAGTGAACTCCCAGTGAAGCTTAGCTTCTACAGAGATCACTTCTTACATATCACAGCAGAGGGTTTCATTGACCCACCAGAATACACGCAGATTCACCTTCTTGGGCAGTTCCGGGTCTCTTCACACAGACTTCGTGTCGAGAGCGCAGCTTCTATAGGAACCACTGCTTATGGATCTCAAAGGAGGCTTCATTGACCCATTAAGATATACACGGATCCACCTCCCCCACTCCTTCAAGATATCAATCAAGCGGTTTGGTGTCTCATCACACCGACTCGCATTGAGAGTGGGCGGGCTAAGGGCATACCTAGAGAGGGTCCCATCTATACCTTATGTGATCGGCAAGAGATTGAGTCAAAGGAGCACTTTGCTTCAAATGCCATGTATGCTATGAGATCCAAGGTCAATATCATTGTCTCTTCACAAATTTCAAACACCTATCCAGTTTCTTGTCTTACCCAGATCAAAGATGGTAGGCGACTTTCATTCATTAGCCCGTCCGACACCACCTACTCAAGACACATAGGCGAGATCAAGATGCAAAACTAAACTCCACTCAAAGCATGATCATTGGGTTTTTTCAGCTAGATAGCACTTTCCAAGCATGCCTAGAGGAGACAGTGGAGCTGACGACTAGACTCGCCAGCAAGTTGACGCGTAGAGCCTTCCCTCCATGTTCACCAAATCGGAGGCACAACCAATGGGGGTGACAATGGCACTTGTCCGCCCACAGGGCCAAAGCTAGGAGACAACAGTGGACCACACACATTGATCATCGAGAGCGCCCTATCACAGGTTTTATGTCACAAGGGGCTTTTATAGGAAGGAGAAGAGGTCAGGTAGGGGGGCTCAATGGGTTGGCCAATTCGTCCCCTCCCAGTCGACTATTTTTGGAAGGGCCTTGTGCCATATAAAAGGGGGCCTTAGGGCCTCCATTAGGATCATCTGGTAAGGCTAAGGGAGAGATCTCTAATATTCCGTAAATCAATATACCCACACTCAATTGGCAAAAGAAGTAGCCTCAAGCTTCCACATCACATTGCGATATTAGAAACCACTTCTAGTTGCACACTAGGACATGCTTTGGTTCCCTGTCTTGCGTAGAATACCTAGACAATTGGAGCATTCGGCTCCCTTTCAAGTATAATGGAGACTTGCACATCAATGTGCAATATTAGGCAATTGAAGGCATAAATTGCTTTGATTTGGTTAACACTAACAAAAAGATGCCAAGGTGACACCTTACGTTTTAATAGTCTATAAGGCTTGAGCCCCCGGTCTATGCCAACTCCCTAAGCAATTAACAAGGAATTATGCCTATGACCTAAAGACCATAATCCACACACCTATTCAAACATTACAATATAAAATTAGTTCCTTAGAAAAAGCATCCCCTTTCTTTTTTTTAAAGATCTTTTTTTTTCATATTTTCATTGACATACATATCTCTGAGTTGTCCTTTGTGTTGGAATGCTCACCTCCCCATCTGTAAGCCCCCATATGAGGAGAGAATGGGGGAGGTGGACCTAGAGATATATAGACTGCCACATGGGAAGAGAATGGGGCTGCCACATGGCCAGCGTGGACAGCACAAATGCATTAGAAAGAGACCTTGTGCAGGAGAGATGGCGGGGGCCTGTAGCCCTGGATCTGGCCTGGCCAGACAGAACTTCAGACCAGGCATACGGCCTGCAACAGGGCCCTGTGAAGGGCACGATGACATCAGCAGAGTACGGCCCCACTGTACGGGGCTGTACGGAGGCTTACTGGATAGAGGACAGGGCTGCTGGTGTCCTCGCTGAAGGCGGGATCTGCAGTGGCCAAAGGCGCCTGCATGGCAGGGTCTTTGGGCCTTGTATGGAGGCTGCAACAGGCCTGACAACAGGCGGTATCAGCAGGGTCGATAGGCGCCTGCATAGGAGACTTGGAGCCGCAGGTACAAGGCCTACGACAGGCCTGGAACGGGGCCAGCAGGTGGACAGAGTGCCTAGGACCATGTCGGGCTGCCATGTGGCCAGGCGGGTCTGAAGAACAGCCCCCAACCAGGTCGGTTTACAGACTGGGAGGCGGCAGTCTGGTCGGCCCAAATACCCTACCAGGTCGGTTGGTTCAAGGGCCTTGTGCCCTATAAAAGGAGAGGCCCCTTGGCCTCATTTGATATCTTCAGGAGCAGCAAAAGACAAGCAGTCAGGAGCAGCAGGAGACCTACTCTTGGAGCCCATTCCCGGAGGACCAGGAGAGAAGGAAGAGCTGCAGACTGAGCTTGGAGGGCTGCCTACCTAGGCTAACACTCAGGGCAGCAAGGTTGAGAAGAAAACTCTGGACAGAGAGTCTACATACGCTTGAGGTGGAGCACGCGGGCTCAGAGATCTAGAAGTGCTTGACATCTAGTAGAACCTTTTGGTATTGTATCCTATCCTACTTGTGGACAGACGGAAATATAAAGTGTTGCTTCTATATTTGTCTCTTAGCATTGTCTATTTACTGGCTTGCACATTTATGCACATTAAGTTAAAGAAGTTTGTGATTCCACACCCCACACCACACTGTGTGAGCTCCTGGGCAATACTATCAGTCTTCCGCTGTGCGTACCCTCTGTTGGGTCATTTCTAACATGGTATCAGAGCCCAAGTAGGAGGCTCACAGGTGTGGGAGCTTGAAGGCAGGACCTTGCTGAAGGACGACCCTGATTCAAAAGCTCTTGGGAATCGACTTCCACGACTAGAGGACAGTGCCCTTGCGAGAAGGAGGGTGACTCAGGTTCAATCAAGTGCATTCAAAGTTCTGGTGTACTGAAGATTGAGTTTGGTTGACTTTGCTGTGTGGTTAAGCAACAGAGATGTCAACTTCTACAGCCTCTTCAGCCCCTGCTCTCCCTTCCTCCTCCCCCAATTTCTTTCATTCACTATCCCTAACTTTGGAGAGTCTGGGAAACTGGACGGGACCAACTACCCGATCTGGAAGGTGAAGATCCGGAGTCATTTAGTGGCTCCGAAGCTATGGAAATTGACAACAGGAGTGGAGGTGAAGCCAGAGGACAAGGTGGACAGATAGGGGAAGATACTCATGGCAGTAGACAAAGATCCAGATGGCCGAGACGTCAGTAGTAGAGGCGTGGGTCACTCTGAAGGATCTGTACGAGACAGACAACACCTCCCGGATTTTGCTTCTTCAGCATTAGCTCTACAATCTTGATATGGAAGAGGGATGATGACGGTCACGGGTTGACCCAGAGAAATACACAAAGCTTGTTGCGAGCCACCCCTACGCAAGTGTTTCGAAATTTACCTCAAATTTTCCAACGTCGACTTAACCCAATTCATGCAAAATCTGTGCAAACCAAGATTTTTTTCATGAGGGATTTAGGGTTTATTTACCCAAGGGCTTATGATGAAAGGATTGCACCTGTGGCAATCATTCCTAGAAAGGATGGCTGTGTGCGGGTTCTTGTGGACTATCATGAGCTAAACGCTAAAATAAAGAATGATAACTTCTTATTGTCAAGAAGATCTCTTCTAGATATTGGAATTAAGCATCCAACTACCCAGTGGGGTAGTGTACGACATAGAAAGAGAAACAAATTCCTAGACGGATGGAGTTGATGCCTCAACTCACCGTGACTACTCCAGTCACATCAACTACAACAGCAGAGCTAACACCAGCAGACCCTGTATTAGTGAGAGCATTGGAGATCCGAGATGCAGAGGCCTTGGCTATCATTGTGGGTACCACGGTGGATGCTGTGCTTCCTCACATACAGATGGTGAACACTTATTTCGAGGCTTGGACAACATTATGGGACATGTATGAGCTCAATAACGAGGCGAGAATCTTGGACCTCGAGACAAAGTTGTATGGCATGAGCATGGATGAAGGGGCATCAGTACAAGAACACATCACCAAGATCAAGGTGGTGCGGGATCAGCTGGCGGCAGTTGGTCAAAGGACAAGCTCAACCAGTATGGAAAGGCCATTGCTAGGAATGCTCCCTCGAAGCTATAGTAGTTATGTTACTACGATGATTGCAAGGCAGAGGGCGACGCCAGTGACTTTTGAGGAGCTGGTTTCATTGCTACTGCAACAAGAAGCTCGGGGAAAGAAGTAATGATAAAGCCCAAGTAGTTTAGGACAGGAGCAAAGGCAAGGGCAAGGGTAAGCCTGACAAAGGCAAGCCCAAGAAAGACAAATCCGAAGACGGAGCAGACTCTTCAGATGAAGAGAACCAGAAGAAGAGAAAGAAAGAGAAGAGATGCTTCTATTGTGATGAGGCAAGGCATTTTGTGAAGGACAGCAAAAAGAAAAAGGCTGATTAGAAGAAGACTAGGGCCACGTCAGAGTCAGAGGAGTCATCTCACTTGGTGATCAAAGATGAAATTTTCTTGGTAGCATCTCCCAATATTAGGTATACGGACCCCGGTGTTATTGTCAAGATGTTCGACATTGAGAGATGGTCAGAAGAGTCGTCAGAATCTTTTGTGAAGGTGATGGATAGTGATGAGCGCTTGGAGCCATCTGAGTGCTTGGCTGGTGTTGTTGACACAAAGTGGGGATTCTTCAACAGGACCTGAGGACTTAGGGTCAAACGGAGGTTGTGAGTTAGAAGGGGACAACACAGAACCACACATGGAGCTTTACATTTTACAATCCATATAATCTAGATTTATGCCTGGGATATAATTTCTCAGGTATGCTATTTGGTTGCAGACCTAGCCAGGAGGAGGCTGGAGTGCTTGAGCTCGAAGGCGGGTTCGTGACTATCAGGTGCTACCAAGGATGGACTTGTGTACCGGACTGGTATGCTGAAGTAGAACCGGACCTAGTGGAGCAAGAGCCACTAGATGAAAAGCCAAGAAACTATGACGACACCAAAGTGATCCAGAGGAGCTACTGGAGCATCTTCATCGATGGATTGGGATCGGGCCAATGTGGGTTGGTGAGAAGGGGTGTTGGATTAGGGTTGGTCATCTCCCCACCTATGCACCCCCAAATGAGGAGTGCATCGGGGGGGTGGACCATAGGATAATAGAAAGGTTCATGGGACTGCCACATGGGCAGCACATGGGCTGCCACATGGGCAGCAAAGACAGAGAGGAAGTACCTCACAGATCAGGGCCAACATGGTGGGAAGAAATGGTACGGCAGTGCCACATGGCTGTTTATGGATGGAGAGGACAGGACTGCGCAGGGAAACCAGTAAGCAAAGATTGCACAAGGTGATGATGTCAGCCAGGGCATGGGATCAGTACGGACAGGTGTACAGACTGTTTGGAGCTGTTCCCGAGGTTCCAAGAGCCCGCCGCCGCAGGAGGCGGAACAGTATCAAGAAGAGGCATAGAAGCATCGCGGCAGTTATGGGCCATATAGGCCTGTTTGGGGGTCAGTTTAGGGCTGGTCAAGCCTGGACCAGTGGCAGCCTGCCACATGGCCAGGCTGGGCCAGCCAGCCCTCAAAAGGAGTGCCACCACAAGGGGGTTTGATAGGCAAGAGAAGAAATTGGGTAGGGGGGCTGATTGGGTCAGCCAATTCTCGCCCCCTACCAGTCGGCTATTTTGGAAGGGCCTTGTGCCCTATAAAAGGGGGCCTTGGGGCCTCCATTAGGATCACTTTGAGCAACCATTCAAGGAGCAGAAAGGAGCAGCAGTGGACCTTCCTTGACTGTCTCAAGCTCAGGCCAAACAAGGTGGGTGATAAAGGGCATCCTTGTTTGACCCCAATCGTAGTCAGAATCTCATTTGTCCATCCAACGCCTGTCCGAACCTTGCTTGAGACTCTCATAAAGTGCCATAACTGCCCAGATGACCTCCTGATCATAACCCAAGTCATGCACGCGCCTGATGAGGCAAGCTCTGGGAACGGTGCCAAAGGCTTTGCGGAAATCCACAAAGCAACAATAAACCCTCTGTCTCCGTGCTCTCGCCTCCTCAATGATACATCTGAGCGTGAGAATGTGATCCATGATCCCATGTGTTAGAAATGACCCAACAGATAGTACGCACAACGGAAGACTGATAGTATTGCCCAGGAGCTCACACAGTGTGGTGTGGGGTGTGGAATCACAAACTTCTTAAACTTATGTGCATAGATGTGCAATCCAGTAAATAGACAATGCTCAGAGACAAATATAGAAGCAACACTTTATATTTCCATCCGTCCACAAAGTAGGACAGGATACAATACCAAAAGGTTCTCCTACTGCATGTCAAGCACTTCTAGATCTCTGAGACCCCGTGCTTCACCTCAAGCATATGTAGACTCTCTGTCCACAGTGTTCTTCTCAACCTTGTTGCCCTGAGTGTCAGCCTAGGTAGGCAGCCCTCCAAGCTCAGTCTGCAGCTCTTCCTTCTCTCCAGGTCCTCCGCGAATAGGCTCCAAGAGTAGGTCTCCTGCTGCTCCTGATGACTGCTTGTCTCTTGCTGCTCCAGAAGATGTGAAATGAGGCCAAGGGGCCTTTCCTTTTATAGGCCCCCAAGTGGGCTGGCAAAAACCGACCAGCCTGCCCACTCTGGCCAACCAGTCTGTGGCTATTAGGGCTCACAAACCGGGGCCTTTTTGACCCACTCTTCTAGGGCCTTGGCCCTCCAATCAAGGCAAGGGCCCAGCCCTATATAAAGGCAGGTCCCTGCCTCATAGCAGCCTCCTTTGCTGCTCCACCAGGCCTCATCCAGCCCCGTACAGCCTTGTACCCTGCTCCGTACACTTGCTGATGTCAGTGCCACCTGTCCCAGGTCTGCACAGCCTTGTACCCTGCTCCGTACGCTTGCTGATGTCAGCACCACCTGTGCGCCTCTATTCGGGGCCTGTTCCAGCCCGTACAGACAGTCCTTGAAGCGCCTCTGCCAGGCTGCTGTGCTGCCCACATGACAGCTAATGTACTGCCCATGTGGCAGCCCCCTCCCTTACCTTTTCTTTTGGGCACATGCCCTAGGTCTCCCTCCCCCATGCTCTCCTCATATGGGGGCTTACAGATGGGGAGGTGACCTTTCCAACACCCCCTCTCACCGACACATCTCGGCCCAATGCCAACACGTCGATGACGATGCTCCAGTAACTCCCTGGTCGTAGTCCTCTGGAACATTTCAGTGTCGAAATCTTTTCTTGGCTTTTCATCCAGTGGCTCTTGCTCCACCAGGTCTAGTTCCGCTTCCGCACACCATCCTGGTACACAGGTCCATCTTTGGTAGCACCTCCTGGCACCACCATCTTCAGTCACGTGCCCACCTTCGAACTACGATCTTCCAGTTGTCCCCCTCATAATGAGTGAACAACCTGGAGTCTTCCAGGTACCATGCTCTGAGGGTCTGTCTCAACCCGTCCTTACTGTGGCAAGGTCTACAGCCAATGAATATCTCCAAATAACCTGGACCATGAACTCTCACTGAGCTCTCAAGCAGGTACTCTTCTGGCTTCAATACTCTTTGTCCATCACCTTCCAGCAATCTGCATCCGAGATTTGAAGAAGCACCCACACTTCCCCATCTGCCTTCAAAGAAGGCCAATTCCTTCCAATCTCGCATTACCTAAGACAAATGAAGAGCAAAGTCTCTCCACAGCATGCTATAAAGGCTCAAATGCAAAACATCAAGTACATACCAAACCGTCATACTGCCTGTGTGCTTGCTCTGAAAGCAAACCCTGCACCTCGACGAGGTACCCACCAATAGCCTGTGTAATCCTGTACTGTCCCCTTCTGAGGTACAGCATCCATCTAAACATGAGACCCCAGGGCACTCCATGGAATCCACTCTCGTGTCAGAGTCAACAGCAGCGCTCCTGGAAGGTACCAAGCACTCCATGCTGTCCTTCACCTTCACAAACGCATCTGACTCCTCGTCGACTCACATCTCAATGTGAGACATCCATATTGTGGTTTCTAGGTCAACATATCTGACGTCGGTAACACATGGAGATGTCACCGAGAACAACTCTTCGATTACCACATTTGCTTTAGCCTTTGTATCTCCCTCTGAATCTGAGTCGGTCTCCTTTCTTTTGTTTTTCTGTTCCGCCTTCTTTTTGCAGTCCTTCGTAAAATGTCTAGGCGTGTCGCAATAGAAACACTTCTTCTTCTGCTTTCTCTTAGAAGTGTCTTCGTCATCAGAGTCGTCTTTCTTGGATTTGCCACCGTTAGGCTTGCCCTGTCCTTTGCCAACGTAATCCTTCACCAACAGCGCCTTGTCGTCCTTGTCGTTGTTGTAGAGCTTCTCCCTAGCTTCCTCCTGTAGCAAGTAATGGACCCAACTCCTCAAAAGTCAGAGGTTTGGTCTGGGTAGCCTCCTCAGTACCAGAGTGGATATGTACCAAATCTCCCTCTTCCATATCAAGATTGTAGAGCTGACTTCCATATCAGGTAGTTTGTCCCATCCAGTTTCTCGGACTCTCCTAAGTTAGGGATAGTGAATGAAAGAAAACTGGGGGAGGAGGAAGGGAGAGCAGGGGCTGAAGAGGCTGTAGAGATCGACATCTCTACTGCTTAATCACACAGCAAAGTCAACCAAACTCAATCTTCAGTAGACCAAAACTCTAAACGCACCTAACTGAACCTGAGTCACCCTCCTTCTCGCAAGGACACTGTCCTCCAGTCGTGGAAGTCAATTCCCAAGAGCTTCTGAATCAAGGTCGTCCTTCAGCAAGATCCCTGCCTTTAGGCTCCCACACCTGTGAGCCTCCTACTTGGGCTCTGATACCATGTTAGAAATGACCCAACAAAGGGTACACACAACAGAAGACTGATAGTATTGCCCAGGAGCTCACACAGTGTGGTGTGGGGTGTGGAATCACAAACTTCTTAAACTTATGTGCATAGATGTGCAAGCCAGTCAATAGACAATGCTCAGAGACAAATATAGAAGCAACACTTCGGTGTAAAGTCTTACACTCATCATTGTACCAATTGTTGCAAGCGGCGGTCCCCAATGGTGGTGGGCAGGTAGAGCGAGTAGTGTGAGGAAAGGCATGAAGTGAGGTGCTCGGAGTATGCAACCTTGGATATAGGCAGTAATAGGCCTAGCTAACATGTGCTGAGCGCATGTTTCAAAGATGGAGACAATTAAGTATCGCCTAGGGAACTGATAGAGTTGGAAGATTTGACCTATAGTCCATATGCACCTCCAAAGGTTCTAGACACAAGACAAAAGCAACTCAAGAATAGAATAATTACTTGCACGGATAGATAGACCTGATGAAGATTCAACTTGGAAGAGAGTTGTTTCCCCAGCTTTATTTCCGAGGACATATATATTTGGAGGAAGAAAGAATGTTACATCCTACCTAACCCAAGTTAGTGACTCACCTATGGGTAAGTGAGACCTAGGAGGTCGAATGAGTTGGTTAAGTTCAAATCAATGTTGCAACCTCTGTAATACTTGAATTGATTGTCACATCCCTAGCTAACCCAGGTTAGTGAGAGACTACCTATGTGTCAAGGGAGAAGTAATGAGTGGGTGCAACCTTTGTAATACTTGAAACATTCAGACTTTCCAAAAAAGTGTTTCTGGCAACAAATCTACGAAAGGAGACAAAGGCCTTGCAAATGTTCACCGCACCGCCCATCGAGACTAGCCGGTTAGCCTCGGCCTCTAAAGCAGATCGTTTCGAAGCCAAGTCCTCGGCTGGAATAATACCCTTATACTCCACAAAGGGCCTGGTCAATAAATTTAGTAACCACGTATTAATTATGACGTAATTAGTGGTGTGCGAATGAAAATGAGATGTAACTCGAGTGAAAACTCTACCCGTCGGGAAAATGGTGTCCTTTTCCAGCCTCGAATGATGCTAAACCCACATTGCGCATGCAGATGTCCAGTAGATGACCTGCTGAGTGTAGCCTGAAGAAGCACCCACTCCTTCAAGTCAATTCAACTGGAAGAAAGCATAGAATTCCCTGTCAAGCGCACATTTTGTCGTTGCAAGGCATCAATTCAGTTCGTGGCACCTAGCATTGAGCTTTCTCCGATCTTCGTCAACAAGAAGACGGATCTTTTGCCCTTCGTGAAATGCGTAAGTCCCATCCGTATTCTCGTTGAAGACCCCGTAATGGTACACCTGGCAACATGGTCTATAAGACCACCAAACATCGAGAACAAGATTGTCCCCGCTCCAACCTAATCAACATAATGAATCTACTTACTAGCCCGTCCTTCAATCGAACATCGTCCACGCGAAACTTGAGCTGATCGTTTAAGTCCGAGATCCACCCGTGGTCCGCAGGTTGGCCTCCACCTTGAGGATAAAAGATGGTGCGATCCAATATCAACGCTATTCTGTCGTTCTCCTGAAAGGCAAGGTTGGCAACTTTGTGTGATTCGAAAGCCAAAGTAAACTGTCGGGAGATGATGCAAGGTGAAACCAAATTGCAATGGCAGGGCCGTTACCACGAAGGATGCAAGGAAGGTTGCTTGGGATTGCAACTGCCACATATCATCGAAGTAAGCCAAGGCAGTGGGGGGGAGAGTGATAGTCATGGAGGAGGAGGAAGGATTCAAGGAGCTGAAGTTCAAGTTCAAAAGAGTGCGAGGAGGTGGTAATGCGTGGGATTGGCCCAAAGTTGAACCGGAAGAAGGCAGGAAAGCTGAGCCTCGACGGAACTTGGAATACAACACTTGATTTTTCTAACCAATCCCTCTAGGCCACAAGGCACTCCCCTCCTCACGCACAAGCAAAATGAGAATAGAAAGGCGTGAATTTGAGAATGTGCAAAATGTGAATAGAATGGAGTGAATCGAAGCATGAGCATGGGTTGAGTGTCCAAACTTGATTGGGATGACACCTTTTTCAAAACACAAACAAGAGTGCGTATATGCACAAAAGCACTGCTTCGGCTTATGAGGCTCTATCAATTAAGTATTATCCTCACTGATAGCTCTCTATATTTCAAAGTTCCTTTTTTGTCATGGAGCACATAACTACAATCTTAAACTGAAACTTGGATCCTACCATTTAATGAAACTATCATAAAGAGAAAAAAAAAGAACGAAAAAAAATATAAACATGAGACACGACACAAGGTCCATCAAGACTCGATCGTCCCTGCAAATGTCAAGGGTAATGTTTTATTATTGCCTTGGTAATGTGCAAAGATTTGCGCCTTTTGAGAATTGAAGCCCAACAAATACATGAATAAGACTGCGCTCACAAGAGCTCATAACTCAGCCTTGGTTGCAACCTAAATAATGTTGCGTCATGGACTACAAGCATATGAAATGTCATCCTTCAATCTTGCATCCCATGTGGCATCTCTACTACTGATTTTGAATCTTATTTGCATTAAGAACATGCATCAAAAGAGAGAAATGTTGTAAGAATTCAGGCTAAAGCAACATCGATAATATTAGAGTCCAATAGTAAGTACTTTATTGTATCGAATAAACAATCATCGGGGCTGTGTTGATAATGCAGGACAGCGTCAATTGAGTGTTGGTTTTCAACACTAGGTGCGAGATTTGGGTTTGTAGTTGCTACGAGAATTACAACATCATCATCAGATTGAGTTGTCGTTTCAACAATTGGCTCAAAGCGGTAAGGGTGTATAGAACTGTCATCATACAAGATCCATAATGGGGTCGATACGTTTTCATTGCCACACTGGTTGCAGATGACCACACTTGAATTAGTCTTAAAAAGAACTTTGAAAGCCATGCAATGGCAAATCTATCTCCCCGAAGACCACCGCATGATATTTGAACACTCGTTCGTGTAAGGTATTCGTCGTGTGCTTTAACTCCATGTTGTTCACACATGAAGTTCAAATCCAAATATGTGTTGAAACAGTTTACTGCGTGCTGGTCATTGTTGTGCAAGTTTGAAATTAAATTTTGGATTGTTATAGTCTGTAGTTATTCAGAGATCATCCCGTTTTTCAACAAGTACGCGACTACCTAAAATAAACAATCGCTTGGTGTGTAACCATAATGCATGACACAGCTTAAGTTCTGTTTGTACAAGATGTTATCAATTGATTTGTTTGGGTCAATTGTTGTTGTTTTGAACGCCAGGCTCAGGGCTACCTTTACAGTTTAAAATGAATCACTTTGATGTCCTTCTAGAAGCTGTGCATAGCTTAGTAAAGAGAACAGAAAATAACTAAAACAATGAAGGTTTTATAAATGATATCTCCTAGACTAGTGGTTTTATGCAAAGTATTGATGGCAACTTTCCTTTTGTTTTGCTTTATTTGACTTTTTTTCCCTTTTACAGTCTCGGTAACAATGATCTTTTCACAAATAGGCATAAGCCTGTTAGGAAGGGATAAAGCTCATTTGGCAGGCATAAAGCCAGTTAGGCAGGCATAACGCTCGTTTGGCTAGCATAAAGCCCTTTCAACAAGCAAACATCATTTTTCAGGAGAATCGACTTTTCTGGCAAATGGCTTTTTTTTATAAAGGCGAACCATCTTTTCAAACAAACCGCTTTTTGCATTGCAAATTTTTTCATTTTTTCCAAGCAACGGCTTCAGTCGCATACTCATCGTCAACTTCTGAATTCTGCAAGGCACATTCATCTTCAAGATCTGTGATTGGTACATAGGAAACTAGTACATGTCATCACTTAGGAGTATTCAAAAGTGCACTTAACCATACATTTACAATGACAATTAAATCTCATGCATTATCTAAGGAAACCCGTTCAAAAATATCTTGAAGCAGATGGTACCAAAACACTCTCGATAACATAATATTTAATGAAAGAGAATGGGCACATTCATTGACCAGCTTTTTGCGAATCCCATGTGCCATTTGAGCAAACCCTTACAAGGATACCCCAAAGCAAATGGGATACACAAAAGCCTACTACAACAAAAACATTCCACGATTCTTTTTTTTTCTTATTGTCTTAAAAATTATCTTTAGAAAAAATGAATATACAACTAGAAAAATTATATATATATTTTAAAAAACTATCTAACCTCATACACAAGCCAATCATGCAACGTGTCAATCTACCTACTTGCGGAGGTCCAATAGTATGAAAAGCCTCAAAAAAGCTTTGAGAGACAAGACAAACAGGGTGCTGCAAGGAGCCCGAATGCGAGAAGCTACTAGCACAAAGTCCTTGAGCAGTAAGGTCATGAACAACAAGAGCTTGAAGCATCTTGGTGTGAAGTGAGAGCCTTAAGAATCTTGCGTAGGATTGTTTTCTCTGTTGACGCCAACTATTAGAACAAATTCTGTAGCCTAGTTTCGTGTAGACAATGGGTGGAATTTTGCGCAACTAAAAACTACTACTGATCGTTCCAATTACTAAGACTCCTACCACCTGTCTATCTTGTAGTCTTGGTATCTTCCTAGATCTAGGCCCCCTCCAACGGGGCTATAAATCAATTACAGGTTGAGATCTCCTACAAACAATCTATCCAAGCCTTGATTCCATTAGTGTGCCTCCAAGCCTTGCCTCCATACGCTTGCTTCCAGGTTGTAATTGTTTCACCAAAGTAGCGCAAGAAGTTTCAACTCTATCATCTCAAACTCCTTCATGACACTTAACCCACCTGATCATCTCTTCGTGATCACCGGTGATGTTTAAATTATCTACATAGAGGATAATCATCATCCATCTTAAATAGAGGTTAAGGTTTTCTTTCTTTGGACTACCAATCTCTCAAAAGTTATTGTCAATGTATTGGTACATCTCTACACCTATATATATCCTTGCAGAAGTGAAAATATCTGCCAATATATATTACATAGATATTGTCGTTGGTCACTGCCCCACCTTTGAGGCCCCAGATGAGGCAAGAGGAAAAGGGTTCAATTGGATAGGAGATGGGAGCACATGCACTGAGTTCAAGCTATTCATAAGCTAGTAGAGCTGCCAAAAAGGCAGCAATTTTATGTCTACCTCTAGGCCGGTTTGGGATCGGTTGACCCTAGATCATGGCGGACCAGTTGGCCAACCTAGTTGGTTAGTTAACCTAGTCAGGTCTGCTTGGACCTGATCAGATCAAGGCCCTAGTCGGTGTCATGGCAATCAGGTAAGTCAGGGGGTTTCCAACCTCTTCATGCCTATATATAGGGCCAAGCATCCCATAGATAGAACCTTGTAAGAACCCTACTGGTGTTTGTAGCTCTTTTGTGAGCATTCTTTCCCACGTTTCGTGGACATATTGCATTGATGTATTTGTCCAGTGTCTTTATGCACTTGAGTGATTTGCTACACATCTATCTTAAGATGATTGAGACGTCTTCCTTCCTAAGGCTAGAAACGATCCAATTTTAGGAATTGGGGATGAAGATTGTTAAGACAGGTAGTAAGCATGCGCCTATTTGACAAAGCTAGATTTATGCTTTCCAGCACCTAGACACCAATTGGATGAAAGAATAAAAAACTCACAGGTCAACATAGCTAAAAAATTTGCTTATATATCCACTCTTACAAGTTGTGGATGAAAATAAGACAACAAATGGCACATTGACAGGTGACAACTGACAAGATAACTGTGTTACTATTGGTCTCACCACTTGGATGAATGTTCAAAATTTTGCACCTAAAGGGTACCACAAATTACCCATCGTATATATAGATTCAATCTTATAGGATATCTATTGGGGGATATAGATATAGTTTCAGTGTTACAGATTGAGAGTAACAATTGACAAGATAATTATGACACACACTTGTATAAAAGTTCTCACAAAATTTCAAAAACATGATCATCATCCTGGAACAAGTTACAATAGACTATCTACAGAGTGACAATGATAGTTATCAAGATATGCATACCTAGATTCATCCAGAAACATGCATAAACTCATCCTGAAAAAACAAAACAGACAATGCAATTTTAATCGTAGAAGTTTCACCCATAAAGTTGAAAATCAATAAACTCCATCACACATAGTAGGCATCATAAAAACATACGCCCTCTCATAGATACCACACTCCATCTAACCCATGCTCAACTCCCATGACATCCCCGTGTCCAAACTACTTGTACGTATGTTGAACCCATTTGTGCACTTTAAACATTTAGTTGAAACATATTCTGCTTGTAGATTTAAATATTTTATAGCTCTAGTCCAAAAGCAAATTTGTAGTGTCTATAATCTAGCAGGCCTATATATTCCCTCAATATCAAAGAGAAGAACAGAAGAAACCATTGCTTGCATTGAGTTTGAACATAAGCGAGTAAATATAAAACATCTTCCACTTTTTATTACTAGAAAATCATTGTGCTATCTCTCAAGTTGTGTTTATGTTATCAAGGCATGACCTTATATAATGAAAGCAAACTGCATGTGAGAGACACACTATCTTGGTTTTATAATGACCTAATTCTCCAGTGACAATAGAGACATAACGGTGGCTTTGGGGAATATTCCTATGACTCATACAGGTCCTCAAAAGCCAAAAGGTTATCATCTTCACCGTCATTATATTCATGATCGTCCAAATCTAACATAGGATTACATTTATACTTGTGCTGGAGTTTCCAACAATCCAGAGCTTGGCGAGCTCTGGAATAATAGTGTACAAAACCACATCCGAAACATCTCCTAAACTCATGTCTTCTAGATTCAAGGCGGCCACACTTTTGATGAGAGCAAAGGCGCAAGCTTGATGATGGACGATGTGTGTCAAACCAATCCACGATAAATTTATTTGAGATATGGAGCTTTGTAGGTGGAACATTGCAGCCAAAATCGTTCAAAAGAGAGTATCCCCCCCATTGAAGAAATTTAAACACAGAATTTTCGAGAGACAAGGCCTTTCCAATTAATGCTTCAGCAAATCTCACTATTATATGTTGAATGCTAGCTACTATGCCTCGACGGTCTTGCTTAATGTGGAGGCATCTAGCTCTGTTGCTATGAGCCAAGTGTGCATGATTACTATTAGTGAAGTAAATTACCAATCATTGGGCCTGCATGCTCATAGTAATAGAGTTCATGGTAATGAGTGATTAGAGGTGATTAGGCTTCGTCATTTACTTTTATGGTAATTATTGCCTGGTGGTGGTGGCTCTCATCAACCACATCTCATGACGGAATCACTTACACTACAGACAATAGAACACAACGCATCTGCATTTCTTCTTGTCCACGCGAGAATCTCATCCGCAGTTGGTACTATCTGTTGTGCTGCATTGGCTGGATTTGGTCTCGGAATCGGTTTCAGGTCCACCCCAGTAGCAGTATCCCAAAGCTCGTATGCGCTTAGGATGGTCTTCATATTGAACTTCCAGAGAGGATAGTTAGTGCCGTCCAACTTTCCGCTTTCGCCGAACGGTGGGATTCGCAGTCTTGCGGGCTAGGCCATCTCTCACAATCTGCTCGCAAACAGAAACACACTACCAAATCTCGTACATAAGAGAGAAAATAGATAGTATGGAGAATCAAAAATTTGATTACTGTAGAACTGATACAGTAGATGGCGATGTGTCCCAACTGTGCGCTCCTGTGAAAGAAGCTTTGATGGCATGCTGGAAACAGTAGAGGATGGAGGTTGGATGCTTAGGAATCAGGGTTGTTGTAGCCAGTAATAAAATGGGCTTCACGGGCTTGCTCTTATATAGCCACCACAAGTAGTCGGTTAGGCTCAATTGGGTGGCCGACCCAGTCCGTCCAAAACGGTCGATTGGGGGTCAGTCCCGAAATAGGCCACCGACCACATGATAGAATTGGTGCGCAAAATCGAGCAACTAACCTACGGCAGCCCAAAGCCATCCGAGATCATCTGAGGCTCCAAACGAGCCCCGGCTGCCCTGGGAAATGCTCCGTGTACCCTCAGTGCGGTTAGTCATGAGATGCCTTCCCGCACTTGCATGTAGCCTAGTTGGCAGTGTGCCAACTCCGTCCAGCCATCAAGAGATAAATGAGTACTAATTATAAGAATGCAATTAAGCCAATAAATTGAGAATATTTACATATATAAGTTGAAATTAATCAAATATATTACGTAAAAGAAAATCACAAACCAGTAGCTATGTAGACACAACCACGATAAACAAGTTTGTAAGTTAGTATTTAAAAATCTATATATAATTGCAGTAGGCAGCCTAGAAGAAGCACTACCAGAGAAAAATCCAAAAGATGTCAGCTAGTAGCAAAAGGTGTCAAGGAAGGATGCTTATATAGAATGCTAGCTACAGTACTAGATAAGCATGCCATGTCAGCTCAACCGCAACAGATGCCACTATCTGCAAAATGGCACAAGAGATATGGTCATGTCAACTTCAAGTACTTGATAGATCTCAGGAATCAGAATATGGCAATTGGGATTCCGAAGCTACAGTTTCTTGGAAAAGTTTGCGAAGCATGCTACTTCGGCAAACAAAAGCGAACCAAATTTGTTATAAGTACCTCTCGTGCATGAGGCATTCTTAACTTGATACATACAGATGTATGGGGTTATGCCCAGACCCGCAGCATCAATGGTTCACTTTACTACTTGGCTTTTATTGACGACTACATCAGATATTGTTGGGTCTACTTTCTGAAAGAGAAATCTGAAGTGTTTTCTAGATTTCAAGAATTCAAAGCCATGGTAGAAAACCAGACAGGCAGAAAGATCAAGGTCATGAGATCAGATAGAGGAGGTGAATACATGTCTTCAGCATTCATGAACTTTTGTAGAAATCACAGCATTCGAAGACAATTCACATGTGCAGATACTCCTCAGCAGAATGCAAGAGCTGAAAGGAAGAATGGGACTTTAGCAGACAGTGCTAGAGAATTCTTAGTAAAAAGCATCTTTCGAATCAGTATTGGGCAGAAGCAATAGCTACAGCAAACTATTTGCTTAATCGGCTTCCTATCGAACCGATATAGGATATGACTCCTTATAAAGCATTCATGGACACAAGCCACACATCGGGCATCTCCGCATATTTGGTTGCATAGCATATGCCCACATACATGATGATCATCACAGGAAATTGGATGTGAAGTCATGCAAATGCATCATGGTTGGCTACAGTGAAGAAAGGAAAGCATACAAATTGTATGATCCCATCAACCGCAAGGTCATTATCTCTAGAGATGTAATCTTTGATGAGGAATCAGAATGGAAAACCTCACCTACACAGGAGATAGAAGCATCGACTTCACAATCATCTACAGAACAGGTTGATGAAGAAGAGCAAGAATTTCCAGCAACACCCCAAGCATAGCCATAGCAGCTCAGACGGTCTACTAGGGAAAGCAGACCACCAGCCAGATTGACATATGCTCAGAAAGGCAAAGCAATTCAGGTTGAAACCACCAACTATGCTCTTATGACTACCATCATGGCTACAAAAGAGCCAGCGTACTTCAAAGACAGAGTAGACAAGCCAGAATGGCAAACTACTATGAATGAAGAAATGGATGCTTTGTATAAGAATAATACTTGGGAATTATGCGACCTTCCACCGGGAAAGAAGGCCATAGCAAACAAATGGGTATACAAAGTGAAGTACAATCCAGATGGCAGTATTCAAAGATACAAAGCCAGACTAGTTGCAAAAGGATTTGCACAACAATATGGTCAGGACTATGATGAGACTTACGCTCCAGTAGCAAAGATGGATTCCATATGGTTCTTGATATCACTAGTGACACTCAGCAAATGGAATGTGTATCAACTCGATGTCAAGAATGCATTTCTCAATGGTTATCTAGACGAGGAAGTCTACATGCAACAACCAATAGGTTATGTTGAACCAGGAAAGGAGAATAAGGTTTGCCATCTCAAGAAAAGTCTCTACGGCTTAAAGCAATCACCCAGAAGTTGGTACAGCAGAATTGACAAGTATTTTGTTGATTTGGGATACATGAAATCCAATGCAGATCATACTCTCTACTACAAAGTTTAAGGGGAAGACATTACTATTGCACTTTTGTACGTAGATGATCTGATTGTGACGAGAAGCAAGGATAGCTTCATCAGAAAACTGAAACAAGACTTATCTGCAGAGTTCAACATGAAATATCTTGGACTAATGCACTATTGTCTTGGGATTGAGATCTAGAGAGATTCAAATAGCACATTCATGAGTCAGCTCAAGTATGTTGACAGTCTCCTGAAGAAGTTTCATATGGCAGATTGCAAGATTACAGCCACTCCCATGGAACAGAGTTTAAAACTTACTAAAGATTCAGAAAAGCCTACAGTCAATGACAGATACTACAGGCAACTCATCGAATCTCTTATATATCTGACAATCACACGGCAGATATTTGTTATGCAAGAAGCTCACTAGTACAGTTTATGGCAAATCCAAAACAGTCTCATTGGAATGCAGCCAAAAGAATCTTGAGATACATCAGAGGTACAAGACAGTTTGGGATAGAATATAGAGGAAGTCATCCACGGTTGCATGGATATTGTGACAGTGACTATGCCAGAGATCATGAGACCAGGAGATCGACACAGGGATATGCATTTTTCCTTGGTCAAGGTGCTATATCATGGTTGTCAAACAAACAACCAACTGATTCTTTGTCTTTGATTGAAGCAGAATATAGAGCACTCACTACAGGTGCATGTGAGGCTATATGGCTCAGAAGACTATTGTCAAAAATAGATTACTTTGATGAGTCAAAGCCAACAACAATATACTGTGATAATCAATCGGCTCAAGCATTGGCCAAGGATCCAGTATATCACTCCAGGACAAAGCACATTGATTTTAGAGAGCACTTCATTAGAGAAAGAGTGTTACTTGGTGACATCACACTGCAGCATTATGATAGCAAAGAGAATGTTGCAAACATCTTTACCAAACCACTCGATAAAGA
Organism: Dipteris shenzhenensis; assembly: GCF_047967505.1. Lineage (NCBI taxonomy): Eukaryota > Viridiplantae > Streptophyta > Polypodiopsida > Gleicheniales > Dipteridaceae > Dipteris > Dipteris shenzhenensis. The sequence goes on from NC_141601.1 coordinate 54,094,869, forward strand.
GCTATTCGAGAAACACCGACTAGCTCTTGGTTTGACGCACAGGAAGGACATTCCCATTAAAGGGGTGTGATGGAATGTAATGCTCAGTCCTTCTTCGATTCCCCCGAATCATCATCTTGAGGGAAGGCCTACTTCATGATGTTGATCTTGAGGGAAGGTGTTGAGAGTTCATGCTCAACATCATGTGATCATGTGTGCATAGCACCATCACGTGATCATATGTGCATAGCACTAACCTTATAGAGTGCTATAAAGAAAGGGGTTAGATCCCCTAACCCTAACCCTAACCCTAAATGGGTTTGTATATATTCTATTTTTTCAACTAAATCTAGTGTATAGTTAGTCATTTGTGGTGTGCTCTCTAGCTGTGCCCTCTCTCCTCATCTCCACTCTTCTCCTCTCCCCTCTTCATATTTTGTCATAATAAACAGAGATTAGCGTTTGCCTTCCCTACAAGCTAGCTTTCATCCCAGCGTTTTCAGTGTCCCTGTAGCTTCTTGTCACCATGATCACTATCAAGGACTTCTAAAGCATCCTCAGTGTTAGGGTGTCACTTTACACGGTGATGATCTTAACTTATGGATCTGTGAGATGGTGGAAGATCTTCACTCCAGTGCTTTGTTGCAGTTTTGACTATTCCTTTGTGAAAGGAAATAAACATCATCTACATTTGGTTGATACACAGTGGAGTGAAAGGAAAAAGTCACGCCTTCGCTACTCAAGTAGGTACATGCCCTTTGCTATAGTGTAGGGACAAATATTGACAAATCTCCTAGTTATATACAAACTAAGCTCGTCCTACCTATGGATCTCCTAGTTATATACAAACTAAGCTCGTCCTACCTATGGATCGCAACTATCTCACCTAGCCCTCTCTTCTTGCTTCAGCTGGGGGCATTTCATCCACGTCTGGAGTCTCATCCTCCACTCCATTTTCCCTCCCTATCATACCATAGATCTTTGCACTCAAATCATGTCCGTATTGTACCCTCTGCATTGGAGCTTCCACTTCCAAATCGTTGCACTCCCCCAGACTAGCCTCAAACACGTGGAGCTCTCCTTGCTTCTGTTTATGTTTTCAATCGCATGTTGGAAGAGGTTCATCTTGATTTGAGTCTAGCAACGGTAAATGCTCAAACTAGATATGGTAATAGCGGGGAAAGGAAGGATCATGATGCATGATGCTGTCGAGAGAAAAAAGGAAACGGCTCCCAAAGCCATGGTTGTAGAGTTTGCTAGCAGTTTCCCCTCTAACTGCACTAGAGAATGTCCGAACAAAGGGCTCATCCTAGACGAAACTATGAGGTTGAAAGAGCCTAACCTCCAACAAGACGATGATCCAAACACTCAGAATGCAGAGCCGCAAGCTCGTGCTTTTGTTCACGAAAGTTTTACAGCTCGCAGGTCATCAAAATGCTCACATACGTGAGCGATAAGCCACAAGGAAAACACAAAAATTGCCAACAAATTTTGTTCGACAGCACTATTTGGGAATGTCACTCCATGGCTCGCCCAATATAGCTTCAGAAGCCGGCAACCTTTCATGCTCTTTGAAAGCTCAGCACAGATGGTCACCAACATTGATTGCTCAAAAGTCGCAGATGCTAAATGCACGTTGATGGAACTTGCCATAAACAAATCGATGCTTGGAATGGAGAAATTGGAAGGGCCATTTGGGTTTGCTTGATCAAGATGAAGAGTTATTTTGTCTAGGTTCTCTAATAAGAGTCTTCTTGTATATGCCATAAGCTTGTCTTGCAATAGCTAGGGTCCTGTCCTCAGCTGATAGTCTTGTCTCTTGTAAAGGAAAAAATCCTCCATAGAGGTGACCGGTCTCAAATCGCTATTGTGTCAGGTCTTTATTCGGGTTCATGAAAAGTTATGCAAAGGAGTTCTGTGTCACTTGTCCCTTACTTTCACCTGTATAGGCTTTTCAAGTCAGTGGGTTGCAAAGCTTTCTATTATCTCACGTAATATTGCATGTGTGGGAAGTCACAGTGAAAGAGATACGAACATGCTTCAATATCTGATTATAGGCAAATCGATCAAGATTTCACCAAGGACTCCATTTGCCATGACACGCATGTTGTGCCCCAGCAACTCGTGGTTCCCCACTATATAGGAAATTTGGGTGCTTTTGATTTTTAGCACTAGCTCTCGTAGAGACAGTGCTTTGGGATTGAGTTGAGGGGAGTTTTGTGATTATTCCTAGTTTTTTTGTTTTTTGTTTAAATTCCTAACCTCTATTTTTGGATGGTTGTTGGCTTTCTAGCTTTTTTGACTTGTATGTGGTTTCTGACTTTTTTGGCTTGTATGTGCTTGCTTTTCTCATGAGTCATGTCTTGAGTCATAGAACTAAAGATTGAATTTCCCCAGGGCCCCTTTTGATGCGGATACATTTCTATTGCCTTCGTGATCGAATTGGGGGAGCTGCCTTGATAAAAAAGTAACCGTGGTGTCTCACACGACTGCTCTACACTCATTGGTCGTTGTGATTTGTTTTAATGGGAGTGAGGGCACAAGGAAAGATAAGGATTTAAGAGCAAGAGCTTAGTTGTGTGCCAAAGCAGCCGCTCTAGGACATGTAGATGCCATGCGTGAGTTTGGCCACTGTTTACAAGATAGATATGGAGTCAAGAAAAATGTTGCGGAAGGAAGGAGTTTTTTGCTGGAAGCAAATGCCAGAGAGGTGGCAGCTGCAATGGCTATTAAGCCTGGCACTTTTGTTGAGACTGCCTTTCACTTGGCTCATAGCAAATGGAGCTAGATGCCTCCGCATTAAGCAAGACCGTTGAGGCATAGTAGCTAGCATTCAACATACAATAGTGAGATTTGCTGAAGCATTAATTGGCATTCCTCTAAAATGCTATGTTTAAGTTTCTTCAATGGGGGGAATACTCTCTTTTGAGCGATTTTGGCTGTGCAATGTTCCACCTACAAAGCTTCATATCTCAACTAAATTTATTGTGGATTGGTTTGCCACACATTGTCCATCATCAGCTTGCGCCTTTGCTCTCATCAAAAGTGTGGCCGCCTTGATTCTAGGAGACATGACTTTAGGAGATGTTTCAGATGTGGTTTTGTACACTATTGTTCCAGAGCTTGCCAAGCTCTAGATTGGAAACTCCAGCACAAGTATAAATGTAATCCTATGTTAGATTTGGATGATCATGAAGATAATGACGGTGAAGATGATAACCTTTTCGCTTTTGAGGACCTGTATGAGTCATAGGAATATTCCCCAAAGCCACCGTTATGTCTCTATTGTCACTAGAGAATCGGGTCATTGTAAAACCAGGATAGTGTGTCTCTCACATGCGGTCTGCTTTCATTATATAAGGTCATGCCTTGATAACATAAACACAAATTGAGAGATAGCGCAGTGATTTTCTAGTAATAAAAAGTGGAAGATGATTTATATTTACTCGCTTATGTTCAAACTCAATGCAAGCAATGGTTTCTTCTATTCTTCTCTTTGATATTGAGGGAATATATAGGCCTGCTAGAATATAGACACTACAAATTTGCTTTTGGACTAGTGCTGTAAAATATTTGAATCTACAAGTAGAATATCAACTGAATGTTTAAAGTGCACAAATGGGTTCAACATAGGTGCAAGTAGTTTGGACACAGGGATGTCGTAGGAGTTGATCATGGGTTAGATGGAGTGTGGTATCTATGAAAGGGTGTATGTTTTTATGATGGCTACTATGTGTGATGGAGTTTATTGCCTTTCAATTTTATGGGTGAAACTTCTACGATTAAATTTGCATTGTTTGTTTTGTTTTTTCAGGATGAGTTTATGCATGTTGCTGGATGAATCTAGGTATGCATATCTTGATAACTATCATTGTCACTCTGTAGATAGTCTATTGTAACTTGTTCCAGGATGATGACCATGTTTTTGAAATTTTGTGAGAACTTTTACACAAGTGTGTGTCAGAATTATCTTGTCAATTGTTACTCTCAATCTGTAACACTGAAACTATATCTATATCCCCCAATAGATATCCTATAAGATTGAATCTATATATACAATGGGTAATTTGTGGTACCCTTTAGGTGCAAATTTTGAACATTCGTCCAAGTGGTGAGACGAATAGTAACACTGTTATCTTGTAAGTTGTTGTCACCTGTCAATGTGCCATTTGTTGTCTTATTTTCATCCACAACTTGTAAGAGTGGATATATAAGCAAAATAGCATTGATATTGGATCGCACCATCTTTTATCCTCATGGTGGAGGCCAACCTACGGACCACGGGTGGATCTCGGACTTCAATCCCGACATCGGTCCTATGCAATTCCAAGACCTCCGCCTCTACCTCTGCGTCTGCAATATCCATGAACATCACATCCTAAGGTATGAGGATATGCACACCACCCATTTTTAAAAATATCGTCGTACCTCACTCGCCTTACTCTACGATAGTTGAACCACTATGCAATCCTATAGACAGTCCTCACCACACACCTCCTCCAGCGTGACTGACCCGAGGACGGATCAACAACAAGAAAGGGGGCATGTTAATATCCACAAAGTACAGTCGTCACCGAATGCATGGTAATCGATGATTAGAGGTGATTAGGCTTCATGATCTACTTCAATAGACAAGCTTAAGGAGTTTGATCCCCAAATACCCCAAGGCCAATGATTGCAGGCAACATGCACATGGAAGGAGTACAGCTCAAACTCAGGGAGTTTGATCCCCAAATATACCAAGGTCATCGCTTTCGGGCAACGTGCAAAGATTCTAGGTTCCAACTAACACCCCAAGGCCAACGATTGCAGGCAACATGCACATTTCAGATCTACGTCAATGGAAATAGCCATGGAAAGAGTACAAAGCTCAGGGAGTTCGATCCCCAAATCACTTAAGTCTTGGAGGTGCGAGGCTAACACAAGCACTATTTGGGAGTCGGTTAAGAACACCTCCTAACACCAGGCTTTTGTCCCAAGCGCTCTAATATGGTTAACACAAGTGATATTTCCCCTAGTAGAAGGGAGAGATGGGAAGAATAGCAATATGCCTTGGCACCCTACATTCCCAAGAGCCTTTAGTTGTAAAAGAGAGGGAGAGTGCTAAAGGGAAAAGGGTTGGCCCTCCCTTCAAAAGGTGACATGTATAAAAGGCCAAAGTGTTAACTTTGGTCTTCATTGTTGTTTGCACAAGTTTGAATACAATCTCTCTCTTCTCTTCCAAGAGAGTGTTTTGGGTGTTCCCTTGTTTCCATTGTAGTGCCCTTGTGTTTGCCACTATATCCCCCTTCACTCTCCTCTTCCCTCCTTTCTCCTTCTCCTTCCCTTCTCCCCTCTCTTCTCCGCTCTCCCCAATTCCTCTTCCTCAACACATTGCAACAATCCGAAGGCCGCTTGAGTGACACTTGCAGATGGCTCGTGCCTTGCATTACTCTCACAAGGAGTAGCTTGGAGTGGAGGCTCCATCGACATCTCTTCAACATCCCCACAACATGTACGTCACCACCGAGACCCACACAATAATGCATGCCGATATGGTCCTTGCCCCTAGAGGGGACCCCTCAAGGGCCATATCATCAATTACATTTTCTAAAAGTTTAATTGTATTTTTGTAGATGTATCTCCATGCAACCACAAGGGTGTGTTGTTGGAGCTATTTTGGTCCTAAACCAAGGAAATTGTAGTCCTACTTTACTGGTATTTTAGTCCTTGTTGCAGTAAATCCTAAATGAGGGCAAAAGTATTTCGAGCCACCGGGGTGTGACTCGAGGCCCGGTGGTGCCATCCAGATAATCAGTTACAATTCATCGAGTGAAAATTGAGTAAAAGAGATTACAATGTACATCTACATCCAATAATAGGTTATATAAAAATTAACAACTTATGCTGAGCAAAAATTTAACAGAGGATCTTACATTTATAAAAACTCAACAATTGTTGAGAGCCTTAAAGGCCAAAAGATTACATCTAGCTACCATAACCGTTCAAAATAAAAGTTAACAACACTGCATAGTGAGAGCCTCAAATTGAACAAAAAGAGATTACATAAATGTAATAAAAAGTCAGCAAAAATTTAAGAGCCTTAGAGACTAAAACATTACATCCAACGAGTCAAAAGATCGTTGAGAGCCTTAGAGGCCAAAAGATTACATCCAACCATTGCTGAGTGGTTATGAGTCTCGTTGAGCAAGAGGAAATTTGTACAACTCAGTATTTCTGCTAGCCGAGCTTGTTGCATTAAAATTTTTTAGGGAGCCAATGGAGGAGACGATGGAGAGGCCGAAGACTGTGCACATTTCTAGGACTCAGATTATAGCCCCCCCTATAAAGAGGCCAGAGGTGAGCATGTCATCTAAGCAGATATGGGGGAATCGACAGTGGGAACGAAGGGTGTCCACTAGAGCTAGCATTTCTACTCCAAGTGAGTGCAATATCCACGGGATGTGGCTCTTCTCCCCACTCACATGTCACTTGATTGGCTACAACTGGCTCTACGTAAAGCCAAACGCAATGGAGAGACAATAAACGAGCGCGAGCGAGAGTTATCATCTGGATGTATGATGCATGTAAGTTTCTTACCTCTTGACGTAATTAAGTAATTATTTGTGGCAATATACGCTATAAAATAGATGCATCTTCATTGTTTTAATGATGCTCTTTCATAGTACAAAAAGTACAGCGCATTATGGTCATACGGTGCCGCAGCCTGGTTTTACCTACTCCAAGAATGCAATAAAGCAATGCAAGCCTCACATATGCAAACAGATGAAAAGCAAAGCAAGCCCCATCAATGATCAATTCTCCATCAATGATCAATGCTCCATCAATGATCAATGCCCCATCAATGATCAATCCTCCAATGATTAAAGCCCCATCAATGATCAATGCTCCAATGTGTAGCAATGCTCCAATGTGTAGAAATGCCAGTAGAAAAGAATGGAAATGTAACTAAAGATTGATTTGGCTTTGAGAGCCATTGCATATGGCTTTGGCTACTATATGCATACTAGGAGTAGGCAAAACTAGGCCGTGATGCCATGCTGCCTTGATCTTGAGGGGGGCGTACCAGCTGCTACTGTACCCTCTTAGGTGGCTTGTTTGTTGGACACCTCTTCCTCCCCTTGCAGATCTTCTACGAGGAACTTGGAAGGCATACAGATTGTCGCAAAGGGAGTGCTTTAAGACTCTGAGGGGCCAGTGGCCTATGGGATAGGGTGGGGACAGAGTCCCAACTTCGTTTTGAACTCGAAGAATTCGTGCTCAAGATCCATCGAAAAGAGTGATGGCAATTGAGTGATGAGGGAGTCGATGGACGAGGAAGAGCGGGAGGACATAAACATGATGTTTTGGATGGCAGTGGAAGAGGGCATGAGGTTGTGAGAATTTTGGAGAAATTTTGCAAGAGTTTGGGGGAAATTGCTATGGTGATGACCCGGCGAGATAAGGCTTATTTATAAAGATTTGGCATCCCCATGGTCGGCGGGATCTTTCTATGGCGACGGTCGGTAGGTTCAATCGATGGTGACATTCGTCGGCGTCCTTTAGCAATGACCAACAAGATATTTGATGGTGACGGTTGGTGGGATCCATGATCGCGACAGTCGGTTGGATCCTTCTTTGGCAATGGCCGACAGGATACTCAATGGCGATGGTCGGTGGGATCCGTGATCGCGACGATCAGTGGGATACTTCTATAGCGATGACTGGCGGGATCCTGACTATGTAGAGAAGTGAAAGAAAGAGAGGGGGGGGTGAAGGTGAGTGTGAGAGGGAGTGCGTGGAGTGCATTTGTGCGATGTGAGACTGATTGTGAGGTCACCATGCAAGATGGTGAACAAATGCAAAAATGGACGTACTGACCCTAATCACCTAGTGCTGACAGTGGATGTGTGTATGTGTGCATGTTTGGCAGTGACTTGTGGGCTGCGGGTGCATCAGGTGAGATGCCTACCGTACAGACTCACCTAGACCTGGACTTGATGATTATGAGGAATGCAGTATAGGCGGACGCCATGCAACTGTATAGTGTGTTAGAAGCCAAGTAGAGTAAGTGTCTAGCTTGTGTTTTACCGTGGACACCAGAGGCACATTAAGGACAAAAAACGAGATTTGGTAAAAGAAAGAAAACTCACCTCTTCACTTTTTGGTATTTCTCTTCCTCCTCTTTCTCCTTGTTTGTAGGCTTATGCTTGTCTCCTCAATACAATCCCTTTGAAAATTTGCTTCTCCAAATTCCGCCTTCCTCTAACTAGTTATCTGAAAAATGGTATGTTTCCTCTCTTTTGTAGGGCCAGTCCATGAAACATCGAGCGGAATTTTTTCAGGTAAGAAAGTGCTTCCTCTTTTTTCCTTTTGTTATTTCTGTTATTTGTATTGGCCTGCAGCTAACACCTTACTAGCGCAAATAAGGCACTAGCTACAGTGATGGTAGGAACCCTCTCTTCTCTTACTCCCTCTTCTTTCCCTCTTTTCCTCTTTTCCTCTCTCTTTCCCTCCTCTTTTACTCATATGCTCATGCATAACCATCAGCATATGCTTTCTCTCTTTTTCTCTTATGCATATGCTTTTCCTTCTCTTATGCTTATGCTCTTTTCCCCTCTTCCTTCTCTTCTTTTTGCCTTTCTTTTTTCCTCTTTTTTTGTCTTCTTTTCATAAGCATATGGAGGGTAGGAACCCTCTCTTCTCTTATCCCCGCTTCTTTCCCTCTTTTCCTCTTTTCCTCCCTCTTTCCCCCCTCTTTTCCTCATATGCTCATACATAAGCATCAGTGTATGCTTTCTCTCTTTTTCTCTTATGCATATGCTTTTCCTTCTCTTATGCTTATGCTCTTTTCCCCTCTTCCTTTTCCCTTCTTTCAATCTCTTCTTTTCCCCTCTTCCTTCTCTTCTTTTCCCCTCTCTTTTTTCCTCTCTTTTTGTCTTCTTTTCATAAGCATATGCATTTGCCTATGCTTATGCTCATATGCTTATGCTTATGCTTATGCATGAGCATAGGCTCATATGCATAAGCATAAGCATATGCATTCTCTCTTTTTCTCTTTTTTCCTCTCTTTTCTCTTCTTTTTTCCTCTCTTTTTCTCTTCTTTTCATAAGCATATGCATTCTTTTTTCCCCTCTTCCTTCTCTTCTTTTCCCCTCTCTTTTCCCCTCTCTTTTTCTCTTCTTTTCATAAGCATATGCATTTGCCTATGCTTATGCTTATGCTTATGCATGAGCGTATGCTCATATGCTCATACATAAGCATAAGCATATGCTTTCTCTCTTTTTCTCTTATGCATATGCTTTCCTTATCTTATGCTTATGGTCTTTTACCCTCTTCTTTTTCCCCTCTTTCAATCTCTTTTCCGCTCTTTCTTCTCTTCTTTTCACCTCTCTTTTTTCCTCTCTTTTACTCTTCTTTTCATAAGCATATGCATTTGCATATGCTTATGCTTATGCATGAGCATATGCTCATATGCTCATGCATAAGCATAAGCATAAGCATATGCTTTCTCTCTTTTTCTCTTATGCATATGCTTTTCCTTCTCTTATGTTTATGCTCTTTTCCCCTCTTCTTTTTCCTCTCTTTCCATCTCTTTTTTCGACTCTTCCTTCTGTTCTTTTCCCCTCTCTTTTTTCCTCTCTTTTTCTCTTCTTTTCATAAGCATATGCATTTGCCTATGCTCATGCTTATGCATGAGCATATGCTCATATGCTCATGCATAAGCATAAGCATATGCTTTCTCTTTTTCTCTTATACATATGCTTTTCCTTCTCTTATGCTTATGCTCTTTTCCCCTCTTCCTTCTCTTCTTTTTGCCTCTTCCTTGTCTCTTTTTCCCCTCTCTTTTTTCCTCTCTTTTTCTCTTATTTTCATAAGCATATGCATTTGCCTATGCTTATGCTTATGCATGAGCATATGCTCATGCATAAGCATCAGCATATGCATTCTCTCTTTTTCTCTTTTTTCCTCTCTTTTCTTATTTTCATCTCTCTTTTTTCCTTCTCTTTTCCCCTCAACTTTCCCTCATATGCTTTCTCTCGGCTTTCCCTCATATGCTTTCTCTTCTTTTCCCCTCTCTTTTTCTCTTCTCTTTTCCCCTCTTTCTTTCTCTTCTTTCTCTTCTTTTCCCCTCACTTATTTTCTCTCTTTCATCCTCTTTTCTCTTCTTTTCATAAGCATATGCATTTGCCTATGCTTATGCTTATTTCCATGTATGTTTTTATCGAAGCTATACTTTTATATTAATCTAAAATCTTGGCGAAAGTTTATCAAGCTATTTTTTTTAAATTTCACAATATTGACAAAATATAGTACTATTTCATATATTTTCTTTTGAATTTTTAAGTAAATATGTAAATCCCGGCAAAACTTTTAAAATTTTTGCACAAAAGTTTCAAATCTTGGTGAATGTTTCAAACTTTCATTTTATTAGGGCATATAAACTTTCGATGCTAATATAAAAGATTCACTTATTAACAAAACTAACCTTAAAAAATCATCCATGCTTATTTCCTTCTCCTTAGCCATATTCAGTTCCTTTTTCACATGCTTCTTAGCCATATTTGGTTCTTTTTTTTTCGAACAGATTCTAAATGGAACAACCATGCCCTCACCCATGGGTGTCCTCCCTAAACCCCAACCCGGTTCCCCACATCACACGGATTATAGACATAGCTTCTCTACTAGTTCATGTAAAAGAAAAGATTGTGCAAGAGAGCGATTGGGTGAAGTACAACGTGGGGGGGCATGCACTTGGGTGGGGTCCAAGCCAAAGGGTAGTGGAGTAGGGGCGACTGGGGAATGCATGAGACAACCTACGAGATCTTCATAGATTTTGGAGAGACCGCCACGACCGTTGGAGCACCAAATATGATTGTGTAAAGGACATAATGGATTGAGAGTACATTATCACTGAAGAACATGACCACATATTAGAAGAAGTGGAGGATGAGGTCCCCAGTGACCCGCCTAGCAGCTTGAAGGAGGAAAGTACCTCGGACAGTAATGCAGAGTAGTAGACCTCCTCCACCATTTTGGCATTTTTGGAGAATGTCTCTTTTGGAGACAAATTTTGCTTAAGCATACTTTTGGAGACATATATTTTTTATATACATACTTTTGGAGACATACATTTGGCGATATTTTTTATATATAAAAATCTTCTTGGATTCCACTTGTCTTTCATAAATATTTGTCATTTCAAAACTAGCTTTTCATAATTTTCTTAAGTAAATCATTGTCCTTTCATATTTATCCTTTATGCATTGATGTCATTTCATAATTTTCACAAGTGATTAATTGCTTTTTCATAATTTCTTGAGTTTGCATTTCATAAGTGTCTTAAGTAATTAATTGTCCATCTGCTTCTTACCCGCTCTTCTTTTTTTATTTTTTATTTTTTGTCTTCCTATTTGTGTCTATGTTTGTCCAATCCTCCCAAATTAGACATGGGATCATGTCGCACGTCCAACGAGCACGAAAACCCTCGTAGGAGACATCATGATCTCTACTCTCCAGATGACTTTGATTCCACTCAGGTGACACCTTAGGAGCCTACCCCTGTGACTACTCCTGGCCTGACTCCTCTCGGACCTAGCACTGCAACTACCCCTCGAGGAACTCCTTTGCTAGCAGCCCATGGCTTTGTCGGGGGTCCCAATGAGTTTGTCGCATAGATGACCGATGTGGAGGCAACGAGATTCTTCTCTCTACTATCCTAGAAGACCTTAGCTCTTCCCTCTCCTACATCGATGGCTGGATCTACTCGACAGCCATCCCCTCTAGCCCCTTCGACTGAGGGGTCATCACCTGGGCATACCCATCGTAAGAAAAGGAAGAGTAGGATGGGTCGCTTATGATGTGCTGACTTGGGAGATGTAGACAAGTTAGCACACTCACATCCCTACAGGTCTCCACTTGGTCATGAGACCCAGTACCAGTCAGGTCCCTTGCCCTCTCCCACTCCCTCTACTACTCCTCGCTCCGTAAGCACTCGTAGTAACACCCCTCACTCTGGCTCTACCACTCCCATGAGTCCTCCTTACCAGCCCGAGGACTTGTCCTATGAAATCACGGTGGCTGGAGAGATAATAGAAAATAAAAAGAGCTCACCAGTGATGGACACCATGAGGCGGTTGATGAGCCACCACTTCAAGAGTAGCATAGCTACTGACTGGTAGTACCAGGATGAAGAAAAGAAGAATGCAGTCATCGATGAATTGAAAAGAGAATACCCTAACCCCCCAAATTGGGAGTTCAATAACTCTTACATGAAAGAGCGTATGGGTGGGGTCTTGAAGCATTGTAGGTCAACCTTGCGTACTTCCATTGCAAAGGGGAAGGCTAAACCCAGCTGGGCAGACAAAGTTGACTGGAAGTTTTTCAAGAAACAGTACAGTGACCATCTTGAAATGTTCGAGGGTCAGAGGAGGGCTGCGAGGAGACGGTTGGACTCCGTAGGTACTTCGCACTTTGGTGCAAGTGGATACTTGGCATTCGAGGCAACCATGGTAAATCTACTTCTTCTCATTTAATTTATTGTTCTATTTGTTTTATTACATATTGCATGCACTTTATCTAACTCTCATAAATTGGACCCACAACATGCTGCGATGGGTCGCCTTCCGACAGACATAGAGGCGAGATGCGCATTCTGCATAGGAACAAAGCCTGGGTTCATTGAGATGGAGGCCATGGGAGCGACAGTCGATTGGGTTGAGGTGACTGCTCGCACGGTATAACTCTACTCCTACTTGTATCTCAATTTTTAATTTGTTTTATTCTTTAAGTTCCAATCTAATTTTCGATTAATATGGTTTCACCCTTAGAGTGCAAGCTCGAATGTCCCATCAGTGGAGGTGAGCGGTGATGACCAGGGATTAGGCTTACATGCCTTCGACAAGGGCCAGGGATCAGGTGTAGCTCACGAGGGCTAAGGATCAGGCCAGCTTGACCATGATGAGGACGAGGACGACGATTTGGATGAGCAGTAGTAGTAGTAGTATTAGTATTAGTAGTAGTTTGTATATACTTTGGCTTGTATGTGTTTCTGAATGTCGGCTCGTTTGAGCAATTTTGTATCACCCTTTTCAAAGGGTAATTTTGTAACAAACAATGTTGTATATCTTTGGCATGTATATGCTTCTATCGCTTGGCTCATTTGAGCGATTTTGTATCACCCTTTCACAAGGGAAATTTTGTAACAAACAACATTCTTTTGTAATTACTAAAAAAAAAACATTACTGGGGTAAAACAAGGCTTGATGTGGCCCTGTTTAGTTCCACTAATGTATTTTTTAGCTTCTGTTAATTGTCGCACTATAGCGACATTTACTAGTGTCACTATAAAGCGACGTTTACCAGTGTCGCTATATAGCGACACTTATATAGTGATCGTTCTTTTTCGATGCTAATAGCAATGTAAATATCGACCTTTGTGCCCGTCAAAAAAAAACTTTTAAGGTCAGTATTTCCGTCAGAAAATGGGCCTCCCTATTGTGTTGCTATGGCTTTCTTTCACTACGCAAGCGACATTTCAGCCCTGGCTTTGTGGACATCTCAAACTGCCCTTGCATACTCATCATTGGAGTGGTCGAAGCAATCTCCTCATACATTCATCCTTGGTATAACATAAAAGGACACTTTTAGGTGGATGAATTGTGCAAAACATGAAGGCATGTAAAGATTTGAGGGGATTTGACAAGATTGAACTTGGAGATGACAAGCTCTCCTATTCAGATGAAGAGCTCAAACATCGAACTTGAAGATCTCAAGACCTGATTATGCATCATCACTATGTCAAACAAGTTGACATTTCCATGCAGAGTTTTCCAGTTTTCACACATACTTTGCACTATATCATGCACCAAACATAGCACCTATACTTTGCATTGTACTATGAACAAGTGCTTGTATTACGCCTTTGTACTATCCACATGCAATTTGCACTGTATCATCCAACATTACACTATATCATTCAAATTGTCCTAAGGCCATCCTTTGTATATATATTTTCACATAGATATATATATAGTGGCTCGTGTTTTTCCCTTATACTCCCCAAGGGTTTTTTCATTTGTAGCTAGAGGGCCTAGTTTAAGTGGGGGTGTTAGAGCTATATATAGCTTGCCCTAACTCAGCCTAGTCCTCAACTACATATATGCCTATGATCTATGGATATAATCACTTCCGTGGGAGCAACTCTTATGTCTGTGTCTCTCCTCTTTCTCTTCCTCTCAATAGAACCCTGGCCTAAAATGCGCATTTTCATCACTAATCATATCCATGCACGTGCAATCTGCCAAGCCACTAAGTCCAATCCAACTAGACCTCAAGGATTTCTTCAAAGTATTTCTATCGACCAGCCCTTTGAGTTAGTAGCATGGGATGTCACATGCCCTTTCCCAGAGTCAGTGTTTGGAAACAAATATATAATCATTCTAATAGAGTATTTAACAAAGTGGTGTGAAGCAGCTGCTCTTGCCCGAAAGCAATCCTCTTATATCAAGGTTCAAATTTCAAGTCTCAAGTGATGCAGATTTTAGCAAGGTGCCTGGGTGTTCAGCTTTCTTTCTCTAGCCCTCATCATCACCAAACGGTTGGATTGACAGAACAGCTGGTGAAGAGAATGAAGCAAATGATCAAAGTGTATGTCAATCCGAGTCACAATAATTGGGACCACGGTGCAAGCATCGACCCGAATCAGTCCCTTTCGAGCTCTGTATGGACGAGATACTCATTTCCCTCCCATGCTACCGGAACTACAAATTGAAGGCAAATTCAAAGACGCTATAGATTGGTACAACCACTTGAAAGAGATTCAACCTTTCTCCAATCAGTGATCCTAAATATTCTGCAACTGGCACAAGCAAGGCAACAGCGATCGACTGTACAATGAAGGCCGCGAAGACGTCTGCTACAATGAAGGGGACCTGGTTTCAGTCTATTATCCAGTACGTCGTAAGGGCCTGTGCGAAAGTTTTATGCACAATTGGATCGGCCCCTACAAGATAGTGCAACGCATCCGTGAATACACCTACAAGCTCCAGCGATTATCCAACCAGAAAATTACTTGCGCTCATGTGAACCGGATTAAGCCGTTCATACTTCCAAAGTAGGAGGGGTGGCGGGGGGGTGTGACGAGTAGTAACACGTGGAGGCCCATGTGGCCTGACGAGTGAGGTGGCCTAAAGGTGACGTGGCCTGATGGTTGTAACTGGCGCTAAGGCAATTGCCTGAAGCGATGGAAATAAAGGGACGAAAGCAGGCCGTTTAGAGGCAGGCTGTTTTGGTTCTTTCTTGCGCCTCTCTTGTCGTCTTGATCATTTCACAATGTAATGTAAAAATATTGGCAAGCATTGAAAGCTTAATTTCTAGAGCTTTTACATAGCTATGAATATGGGATGTAAGAGGACGCACTTAGCTTCAAAATAGTTCTCTAAATGATATCGTCAACTTGAATTTTTTTCTTCAATCTTAAGTGCAATGGCTAGCTGGAAAGGAATTCAAATTCACTCCAAAGCAGGGTATAAAGCCAAACATTATGCGCTGAAGTTGCCTGCTATGTAGTTATTTACTATACGCTAAAGGAGTCATGCATCTATAGTCATGTATTTTCAACAACATAACGCATGGATTTTAGTATGGAAGATGCACAGGCATATAGCAGTGTCAACATGTATTAGGAGGCAAAAGAAGATAGCTGTTTTCTTTGAATTAAAACTAGTAAACAATGGCGTGCGGCAGCGACTGTATGGTGAGTAGTACACTAGACTAAACTGTCACATTACTTTGGACGACTACTATTCTCTATATAACAACGTGATATAGTAAGCAGGACGCTTTTCCAATTTACATGACAGGGGCACATATCCAGCAGCGACTATATTGATGGGTAGCACACAATTAGTTCTAACATCTAGACATCCACTACATATGTATCTTGTACTAATTTCTATGTTTATTTATCCGAAACGTTTCTAACTCTTACACTTCGACTACATATGTAGTCCTGACTTTTCTGCAAAATTCTTGGCAAATTCAGCTTAAGTTGCCTCAGCCTCCTCCTCCTCAAACTCACCCTCCTCATCAGCAGAAGCATCCTGGTATTGTTGGTACTCAGAAACCAAATCGTTCATGTTACTTTCGGCTTCAGTAAACTCCATCTCGTCCATTCCCTCACCGGTGTACCAGTGCAAGAAAGCCTTCCTCCTGAACATGGCTGTGAACTGCTCGCTCACTCGTTTAAACATCTCCTGGATTGAAGTGGAGTTACCAATGAACGTAGCAGACATCTTTAGACCCTTAGGAGGAATGTCGCAGACGCTGGATTTCACGTTGTTTGGAATCCATTCAACGAAATAGGACGAGTTCTTGTTTTGGACGTTGAGCATCTGTTCGTCCACTTCCTTGGTGCTCATACGGCCCCTGAACATCGCCGACGCAGTGAGGTATCTCCCATGCCGAGGATCTGCAGCGCACATCATGTTCTTGGCATCCCACATTTGCTGGGTTAATTCTGGCACTGTTAATGCTCTGTATTGTTGTGAGCCTCTCGATGTTAGAGGAGCAAAGCCAACCATGAAGAAATGGAGACGTGGGAATGGCACGAGATTCACCGCCAATTTGCGCAAATCCGAGTTGAGCTGACCCGGGAATCGCAGGCAGCACGTAACACCGCTCATTGTCGCAGAGATCAGATGGTTCAAATCACCAACTACAGACATCAGGACGGTGACGTTAGTCGTTGCATCTACAAAGACTTTATGGTGGTCACGAATGAATCAATGTAATGCTGCTGTGGGGAGAGGGATCCAGGAATTACAAGTAGGGGTGGTAAGTTTCAGAGTTCTAAAGCAAATATCATAAAGGGCTTCATTGTCGAGCACCATGCATTCATCAGCGTTTTCGACTAGCTGGTGCACAGAGAGAGTGGCATTGTAAGGTTCGACCACTGTGTCAGACACCTTGGGTGAAGGCACAACAGAGAAGGTGACCATCATCCTGTCGGGGTACTCCTCACGGATCTTAGAGATGAGAAGGGTTCCCATGCCGGAGCCAGTTCCTCCGCCCATAGAGTGACAGACCTGGAATCCTGCGATGCACAGTCACAAACCCTTTTCAAGTTGGACATGTAAGCAAACTGCATTGCATAAGCTGAGCCGTTCGACGGACACACTTGGGAGCACATTCACAAAGGCTGTTCAAATTTGATTGACAAGTTGACTGCAACCGTCATTCAAAACTAACAAATAACTTTTGAAAAAAAAAAACTAACAAATAAGTCAATTGCATAGCCTTTTAAAAAATTTAAAGGCGCACTAACGAAAGCTCGTTCATTTAGCACTTCACACAGGCTAGCAAGGTGCCGCTAGCATTTGTTGTAACGTATCACCTTGCAAGCAGTCGCAGCTCTCAGCCTCCTTGCGCACGACGTCTAGGACAGAATCGATGAGCTCCGCTCCCTCGGTGTAATGGCCTTTTGCCCAGTTGTTCCCTGCGCCGGTCTGGCCAAACACGAAGTTATCGGGGCGAAAGATCTGGCCATAGGGCCCCGAACGGACGCTGTCCATGGTGCCGGGCTCGAGGTCCATGAGCACAGCACGAGGCACGTAGCGGCCACCACTGGCCTCGTTGAAGTAGACGTTGATGCGTTCGAGCTGGAGGTCAGAGTCGCCATGGTAAGTACCGGTGGGATCGATGCCATGTTCGTCGCAGACGACCTCCCAGAATTTGGCACCCATTTGGTTACCGCATTGGCCACCTTGGATGTGGAGGATTTCTCTCATGGCGAAGGAGGAGGGGGTTTGGATTGGACGGAGGAGGAGGTGTTGGCTATGGCGATGGCGATGGAGGGCGATAGGAGGAGGATGAAGACGACGATGAGAAATTTAACGTGGGAAAGGCAGCGGTTGGGCATAACCGTTAGTGACTCCGCCGTTCTCGGCCGATTCATCCTCACCGTCCATCCACCCATTATCTCTTGCATGTCAGCCTACGTGATCAACGTCCGTCATCAATGGTCTCATGTCCATCACGTTCGATCAGCTCCTCGCATGCTCCTGGACATGGAGGGGCCTCTTGAGTCCAACATAAAGGTCCAAGGTCGGCGGAGGATGAATCTACCCTGTCCATTTCGGACTCTTTCAAAGACGGACCCCCTTTCCTAACTACACCTACCAAAATTCATAACCACACCTAAAACACTAACCCAACCACTTTAAAAAATGACTAGATCTGCTCTAGGCAGACAATGAGGCGTAATTGTAAACAGTGTTCATTTCACAATATAATTTAATAGTGTGTAACTATCACCATGAACACTTTTGGCTATTTTTGGATTCTTCTATTATAAGTTAACTACACTGAATTTCAAAAAACTAGAAAATAAATTAGTGTTCGTTTCTACGATAGTCTCATTTAGCGATAGAATAAAAAGGCCAAAAAAAAAGAAAAAGCACAGCACTGATTTATGGAAGATTAATGTAGGCAAATTATAACAGAATTAGTCAAAAGTAGCCGAAAGTGATGATATCGGCTCAGTGTTTTTGTACATGATTCGAAACGGTGTAACCAAAATGTATGATTCGAGCCCCCAAAAAAATTCAATTAAATAAGTCTCCTCCGCTTTAAGTAGTTATACTACTGGGTTTCCTTTTATGTTATTGTAACCCCTTGAGATCGTTGTTGTTCCTAGGCGTAGAATGTGCAGGCGCTCCAAGATATTTGCCTCTTTTTTACTTCCAGTGGACGCTATTATGTCCATCTTGAAGTGGCTTTCAAAAGGGGCGTACCTATGTACATCATCGAGCATTTTAGTTGGTGGGTTAGTCTTGTGCTGTTGTAGTCTCTTTATGGCGGCGTCTATAGTTTGGCCAATTTATTTCTTTTCGTTGTAAAGACAAGTGATGCAATAGATAAAATTCCTTATAACCGAAGTCTCCTTTTCGGTTTTGCCACTTTGGTCTCTCTCTGCAAGGTTTGTGGATATAGTTGAGAAAAGTGTTAGTTTAATCTCATGGTGTTATGAAAGCAAGATGGTAGACAATTATGTAAACTCTACTTTACCTTCAGGTTTGATCTTTGTTGGTGCCGGGAATATATTTTCTGTCTTCCCATAATGTTCTTCAGAGAATTTGGGGTCCACCTTGTACATCACTTTTTAAATAGTTACTAGCCACCACTGACCTGCCTCTACATCGTATACGTCTCTAAATTGTTGAAGTATGTTATCCGCTTCTTGCTTGTCCAATTGGGAGAGCTCTTTGATGTCGACATTGAATGCGAATGATAGCATTATCATGTAGTACGTGGATATTCCTTTGCCATATTTATCAAGGAGGGTCTGCGCCATCGAATGAGTCATTTGTTCATTGACTGATTCATTTCCATCTGAGAGTTTTTGTATAATGTGCTTAATTAGCCCATCTGCGAGGTTGTTGGACCCTTTTGGTTTGTCTATCAAGATCTGGGTCACTCTTGTCATTAGTGGATGATATTCTTCATGAGAATTGAATCCGTAGATGTATTCTTCTGGTAGTACTCCTGCTATGTTAGCTCTTCGCATTTGTTTGTTGTTGAAGAATATCTTCATTGCTCTTGGAGGCATGTTCCTGTTCATCTATCTTTTGTACTACCTTTCTTTTGAATTGTTGGAAGAGCTGCAAAGTAGTGAATGTTAAATTTGTTGAATTTCGTCGAGCCACGTTTACTTTGATGTAGGGAAGCCAAAATGTAAAAGCATATAGGTTTACCTCTTTTGCGCTAGCCATTACTTTGAGGTCTCGTTTATTTTTTCTGGGCTACTTGATCTGGCAAAACTGAGGAATCGAGCATCTCAGTTAGTCGAAATGTAAGAGTGTATGTGATGGTTGTTTTAAAGAAAATACCTCTTTTATTCCGGTGGTGCGATGTATGGCATGGATACAAAGTCAATCAATTTTATGCCATACAAGATACGAAGGTTTTTACGAGTAGTCACTCAAGAGAGCATGACATACGTCAGTCCAGGAGCAAACGATTGGACATCGTATCACAATTATTGCCTTCCCTTGTAGTGTTGCACCCTGTGACTTGTGGCTAGTCATGGAGGATGTGAGCGTGATTGGGAATGTCATTTTGTGGTACCACGTTCCATTTAGCACCCTTCTTGTGTGCTTTGAGCATCTAAGGATTATACACTCTCCTGTCGACGAGATGGCATGAATTGGGAAATCGTCCCACTCCAATCTTTGAATAGTTCATGTTGCTCCATTAGCCACCTCGATCATCAAGTTGATATTCTCTGGTAGCATGATCTTTGCCCCAATTGCCACATGAGGAACTTCGTGGAAGTTTGGGTCCATGATCCAATCTTGTAGTTCACCAATGTTGATGCCATTTGACACGACTTAGACTAGTATGATGTCAGAGCCTGCCAATCGTGATGTCAATATTGCATCGTTAAATCGATGTACATCCTGTCTATGAGTGCATAGAATAGTTGTCTCTGCGTCGATGAATGTTGCTGCCTCCTCATCTATGATCATGAGGCCACCTAGTATCATTCAATCCACTCTTCTGTTGGTGGTGTTGTGCAAATGATGTTTAAGAATGTATTGAAATCTGGGTCTTCTAGGTGCCATATGGAGGCGTGCATGTAGTGAAATCATCCCATTCTCCAAAAGGGCAAATTACTGATGTGGCATTTTCGGCAATAATTTTTTGCAGTGACTCTACATTTGCATTCTAGTGGTAGTTGTTGCATGTCACTGGAAAGAATCACCTTCTTGGATTGGAACGGGTCTAGTGTACTATTGTTGCAAACCTCACATAGTTGTCGAACCACTAGGATCATCATTTGGGATGTCATCATAGATATCTCGTCGATGATGATTGTGTATACTACAAGTAAAGCAGAGTAGAATTCATTTGAATTGGCAAGTGCACTACAAAGTGTAGCCCCCCTTCTGTCTCGAAGATTTTTTTGTAGATAGCACTTTAATCTTCTGTCAGCGTACTATTTTCCATGCCTTTAAATTCGTCTAGTAGTTGCAAAATCCTGATTCGGCTCCTCTCAATTGTGTTTCCATCCTTGCAAATGGTCAGAGAAGTATCATCCATGGCTTGCAGAGGACTCTTTTGCAAGATCATGTTGGTTATTTGTTGTCTTGTCTCATCGACAAGCATATGAATCTTACAGTAATTCGAGATGAGTGTATCGATGTCCTGCTCTGTCTGTATAATCCCACGCATGTGACATTCCAAAAAGTATGACCTTGTTTGCAGGTTGGATGTTGAGAGAAATTCGTTCTCATTCCTAAAGGGGACCTTCTTTAGCAATTCGTTGAAGAAGAAGCCCTCACAATGGTGGACGGGATGGTAATCGGTGAAGTGTACGAGTCATGTGCTAGGATATACATAGTTGCTGAATAAATCCTTCATTGTTGCATGGGTTTTCTTGCACCTTCGTTCCTTTTGGGGCGTGAATGATTTCCAATACTACTAAAATGTGAGGTGCTCTAGTACAGTCGGAGCTGCACACAGTAAGTGTCAATTGGATGCATTGTTGCGATAGAATAGTTTCGCAAGTATCTTTGACGAAGATCGAGAGGGAGGAATCAATCGAGTACTTAGCTTCGTTGCGATGGATTGTTGGTACTTGCAAGCATGCCGATGTTGCCTCGGTCGGTGATGTCGGTTTTGACAAAACCTATGCTGAGATCATCTTTAGCTTCAATGGATCTAGCATCTCAAGTCCCAATCGCTTGGCATCCTCGACATTTAGGTTTAATCTGCCTACCGGTTTTGTTTTCATCGCATACTTCAACAGATAGTACGACAGACTGGTATAAATTTGTGATTCTTTGAATAATCATATGTCCTTGCCATAATAACAAGACTACAGCATGATACGGTATGGCGTTTCGATGCTTTTGATTTGGGCAAAAGTACAACCATCGATGTGTCTTTGGACCTAGTGATGGCTTTGTGTCTGGATGGTCATCAAATGGAAATCCATACTTGCATTTGCCTGAAATCTATGGATCATGCTTGCAAGAACTGCTACAATTATGGATCTTCTTTCTTTGCACTAGCCTACATGTTCATCTCTAAAGAAGTATGTGAAAGCTGTGGAGCCCGGTCTTCTTCATATGGAACATGGGAGTCTATTTCATTTGTCACTTACTCGACATCATCATCATGGAGCCATAGCATAATGTGCGCATGAAGTGATCCACGATTTTGCATTTCATAACTAATCAAGTAATGATTGACTCTTCCCAACAATCCGTTGTTGCTAAAAATATATTGGTGCAAGAATTGTTGCAACCTGAGGTGCAAAATCATGGCACACTTGACAGGGCAATCTCTCCAAGTGAACTGTGGGTTGTATTGCTTTACAAGTTGCTTGAGATCGTCAAACTCTAGCCATCGTGTGTCTATAACCTCATCAGCTGTTAATGTCAAGAATATATGTGGCAAACCCCACTGATCCACCATTGCCATTAGATCCTTTAGGTTTCTTCTATGCCAGGAGGGAGAGCCTAGGATTGTTGCTGGGATTTCGAATTTGATTATGTCTCTTATCAACTCCTCAGTTGTTGCGTTTGGTCTTTCACAACGCTTTTGATCGATGTCTCTTTGAAGGATAGTTGTTTGTGTCCCGTTTGCTACTACAAATGCTTGACAGAGTTGATACATTAGCAAAAGATACGGCTTGTATAATGTGAATAGCGAGAAGAATGTAGACACCCTCATTTTTAAATAGTCATGGAAGAAAAGACGACCATTGTGCCAACCATGCCTGAAAGGGAAAAGAAATGGAAAGAGGGCACTCTCGATCGTCAGTTCCTCACCTTCTATCATGCTGTTTCTTGTGGCGAGACTACCGCTTGCTCCCTTGAATTTTCTTTTGTACGTATAACGATCGACCCAACCTCTCTAGTTGTTGTAGAGAATTGCGACTTATTGGGAACTTGGTCGATGCATTCAAATATAGACAAGTAGTTCCTTTCATGTGCAGCACCCATCGCCTGCAAATGCAGAATTGGCAGAGTGTTTTTTAGAATTGTTGCGATAGCGTTTAACGATACAACACTGATCCCTAGTCTTGGATGAGGTCTTTCCTTCATTGTCTTGTATGCTTTAACAATGGGTTCGAGGAGAGATTTAAAGAGAGGATGTCTCTAGTGGCCGGCAAGAAATCTTTAGTATTTTGACAGTACTCAGATTGAACATTCACACAGCAAGATAATGATAGATCACAAGGTAGAATATATGACTGAAAATATGTAAACATGATCATGTGCTACATATACATATCATGTCTTTTATGCTTGTAGAAGATCATCCATACATTCGATCCAAAAACATGGAAACAGAACTAACTATGTCAAATGAAAAAAAACACATTTTCATCATAAGGATTTATTTTGCTTAGTGAAAATACCTATGTAATCTGGACAATACCACGCTTTAAAAAACTTAGGGAGCCAAAAAAGGATTTTAGCCCTCCATACTTCTATTATGACCAATGTCTGAATGATAGTTCTATCGGAACTAGAAATGAATGCATCTAACCACTATGTTGAGTGCTCATCCAGTATCCTGTAGACTATTATGTTAAACTCAATACGTGACCACAAACCCAAGCATAAGAGGAGCATGATTCAAGTGAAATAATTGGCAAAGACACTATGTAACTAGTATCCTGCTGCATCTAACGGAAAATATGCACCAGGCGTTAACAAGCTTCTATTTCCACCCCTATAAGCAAACTCGTATCCTGTAGTATGAAAAACTTTAAGGAAAACATTGCACTTAATGCATCAATTAAGCCAGCGACTACTCATCATGCGCAATCGAACAATCATCAAGGAAAGTCTAGTCAAGCAAGTTGAAGCAAAAAACCAAATATCTATTCGGATCTATGCCGTGGTGTATCCACCAACCATGAGTAGCAAAAGAACCTATGAAAAAAGCAAAATAGGGATTATGCCACTCTACCATGATCACTTCCATGCTACAAATAAGGGAATACATAGTCGTTTTAGGGTACTTTTAGGGTACATTTCCAACCACTAAAAAGAGAGCCAATGCTATCTATTTGTATTCATAAAATCTTTATGAACATTATCATGTTCAATATAAGGATAGGAGCCAACTCAATGGGTAGTCTTAAACAAATATAAATACTATTCGAATTTTAACCTTATGCAAAAGTTTTTTTTTAAACACAAAGTAAAACTTGATTATACATATAGATGGGAATCAGGTCACCATTGTAAGTATGTATTTAGTAATTAAGTTGAAAATATTCCCTTAGAAAAATAGCTCAATCAACATAGTACCCATATTATATATCCAAAATTTACAAGATCTCATTCATACCATTAGATTGTTTTCATCACTTGTCATAAGTACTAACCTCAATTGGCATTATGTATTTGGGTCAAAATAGTTTTTAGTATAGGATATAATGGAGCAATACATTTATGTAATATCTAGTGATCATAGTTTCTAATATAGGATAAAATGGAGCATAGAGTAATGTTGTCATTCAAAAATGATAATATACCTTCTTTGACCATATACAAGTATCATGCATTCATAAAAAAAGTTAGTCATAAACTGCAATATAATGTGCCCATAATGCATGTACATTAAATCTTCACATGTTAGAATGTGAGAAAGGGAATATGATGATCGACCATGATTTATTGTGGGTGAGTGGCAATAAAAGGGCCACGTATGGCATAGCTACCCCATGGGTCATAGGCCATAATACATTTAATATTATGCATTTAATATTAGAGAAGAGAGTGGGTGTGGTTTTAGAGCACGTTCCTACTCAATGGAACAGAAATGCCATTTTTTGCTATTACTGGAGACATTCCCACTCAATGCCCCAAAATTTTAAGGTGCCAAAACATCAAGCAATCTCATATTCTATATCCAGAGACATCATGAGGGGTAGAGCCTCTTTTTGGTAGTCTGACTAGCAATA